>NW_027186115.1:0-48391 GCF_028583685.1 Petaurus breviceps papuanus | reverse complement strand
AAGCAGCTTAAAGAGCATCAGAGAATTCATACTGGAGAGAAACCTTATGAATGCAGTGAATGTGGGAAGGTCTACACTAGAAAGACACGACTTACAATTCATCTCAGAGTTCATACTGGAGAGAGACCTTATAAATGTGAATGTGGGAAGGCCTTCAGGGAGAAGGTACTACTTAAAGTGCATCAGAGAATTCATACTGGAGAGAAACCTTATGAATGTAGTGAATGTGGAAAGGCCTTCAGATATAACACACAACTTGCAATGCATCACAGAATTCATACTGAAGAGAATCTATGATTCACTACTATGTTCAGAAGTAACTAACAACTTAAGAGTTCATTGGAAAATTCATACTGGAAACATTTTTTATGAATGTAAGGAGTGTGGGAAGGCCTTACTCTTCAACTCGGTACTTATTTGACATCAAAGAATTCATAGTGGTGAAAAAACTTTTGGTTGTATTCAATGTGGAAAGACCTTTTTCAGAAAGCAAGGTCTTAGTGTGCATCAGAGAATTCGTACTGGAGAGAAACCTTATGAATGTAGGAAATACTGTGCTATGACCAACTTTCATATACTTAACCATTCTCAACAATGCAGTGATCTAATACAATTCCAGAGGACCCATGATAGAAAATGCTATCCTTATCCAGAGAAAGAATGATGGAGTTTGAAAGCAGATCAAAATCTACTATTTTCACAGTTAAAAAAATCTCATGGTTTTCCCCCTCCGTTCTGATTCTTCTTTCACAACCTGACCAATGGGGAAGTATGTTTAAAATGATTGTGCATATATAGGCTATATCAGATTGCTTGCCATCCTCGGGGATGGGGGAAGAAAAAAATTAGAAACTCAAAATTTTTAAAAAGTGAATATTGAAAAATAAGTTTACTTTTAATTGAAAAAATAAAATACTATTAAGAGAAGGAAAAAAAGGCTTTTATAGTATCTTGTTCTGGACAATCTTAAAACCAGATTAGATTCAACACTTTTCGGTTTAGCCAGATGGTGCCTTAACTCTTTGGGAGGAGGAGGTGAGTGGGGTGAGAGATTTCATGCTAGAACCTTGACATGGGTTTGAGGGATTAGCAGATATAGTGACATCTGTACAGTTATCCTTTCAGTTCTTAAACTTCGCAGAGATTTCTGTTCTGAGAAATCCAGAGTATTTACCCTTTGACCCAGAGCTTTCTCCTTTCTGCTTCCACTTCCACACCTGAAGTCCCCAATCCTTCATACAAGTGATTCCTGACCTTCTTGACTGCCTCCTTTGTGTCATCTTGAATAATAAGAGCTAATTAGGAAGGTGTTCTAACCCACTATTATGTGGAACGGTGGACAAGTTGCTTTACCTGTCTGAGCTCTTCATCTGGAAAACAATAGACCTTTATTAGATGATCCCTAAAGATCTTTTATTGGAAACAAAGATGCTAGAGGACTTAACTTTAAACTTAAACTCCCGTATTCCCATAATAGCAACAAGGGCAGTTGTGAACAAAGGTGGTATTACAGAGCAGACCTGGAGCTGTTTTGGTTCAGTTTCCTCCTGGGTAGATTGATTTGGAACCCACTGGGGAATGAGGACTATGTTTTAGTTTCTTGCTTTGTATCCATCTCCAGCACTTAGCAAAGTGCCTGGTACATATTGGTACCTTAACATCTACACAGACAGTTGATTGACTCAGAGATAATGAATTTGATGTGGAACTAAAACACAAAGATATTGAATTTTAAAATGCTCATTAAATGTCAAAACAAATGCTGAAATTGTTAAATATTAACAAAATTTAAAGTATAAAAAATGATAAAACTCTGAAGGCTTCAGGAGAAAATAAGCTCTTGGCCAATTTAATTTAAAAGAAGAAAGGGGAAATAAATTGCCATTAACGAGTGAAGGGAAGGGGCGGCCAGGTAGCACAGCGAGTAAGAGCACCGGCTCCAGTGTCAGAACGACCTGGAGATCGAATCCCGGGCTCAGACACTCAGCACCACACCCAGAAATAACTGGCCGTGTAACCTTGAGCAAGTTACTTAACCCTGATTGCTTAATAAAAAAAAAAAAAAGTGAAGGGACAACTAGGTGGCACGGTGAATAGAGCACAGGCCTTGGAGTCAGGAGGACCTGAGTTGAAATCCTCCCTCAGAAACTTAACACTAACCTTGTGACTTTGGTCAAGTCACTTAACCCCAATTGCCTTTCAAAAAGCAAAAAAAAAAAAAAGATGATGGCAAATCTAAATAATTAGAAAACTTATTTGGTCATGGATAGGATGAACCTGTCTTATCAAAGATAACACTATTTAAATTAATTTTCTTTTTTAGTGCCACACCATTCAAACTACCAAAGGGTTATTTTATGAAATGAGAGGAAATAGCATTCTGATGGGGAAAGAAAAGTCAAGAATGTCAGGGGAAATAAAGGGGGAAAGGAGCCCACACAGGAGGCTTAGTGCCAAGTCTCAAACTATGCTACAAAGCAGTATTTTCCAAAATACTTTGTTCCTGCTTTAAAAAAGATTGTTCAGGGGAACATTAAGAATCAAACCCACAGAAAGGAAACTAGTAGCCTGGTACTCAGTGAGCAGAAAAACACAAGTTAGTGGGATAAAGACTCCATATCTGATCATCTTTGCTAGCAAAATAGTATAGTAATATAAAAGAAATGAACTTTAGACTGAAACCTCCCACCTTATCACAAAGATAATCTGAAAATGGATGTGGGATCTAGTTGTAAAATATCACATAATAAACAGAGCGATGTGGACGAATTAGCTATAAAATATATAGATAAAGAGTTAAAACTAAGGACCAAAGAAAGGATAGAAAGAATCACAGAAGACAAAGTGGATAATTTTGATTAAAATTTTTTACAAACATTTCATAAAGCTTTGATTAAAAGGGAAAAGAAAGACTGGGGAGCCAAGGAGGGGGAATGTCGAATATCTTTGCAGCCAATTTCTGTTAGTAAAGTTTAACTACTAACACACATAAAGAAGTGACTCAAATTTGTAGGGATAAGAAATATTACCCACTTTGTAAGCGGCCTAAGGATATAAACATTGGTTTCCCAAGGGAAAAAGCCACAGTATATATGGCTATGTGAAACAGTGCTCCAAATTATTACTCTGAATGATACAAATTAAAGCAGTTTTAAGGTTCCATCTCACAGCCATTAGGTTATTCAAAAACAGGAGAAAACAAAAAGAATATGTAAAATATTGGAGCCATTATAGAAAAAAGAAACATGGTTGAACTATTGGAGGAGCTATGAATGGGTCCAACAATTCTAAGAAGGGAGTTCAAAACTTTTGAACTGAGTAACTTGCCTAGAATCACTCAGCTACTAAGTTTCTGAGGTAAGATTTGAAAATAGGCTTCTTTATTCCTAATCCAGTACTTTATGAATTATACTGTACTGACTCAGATACAGGACCAAATATTCCCAGGCAATTTCCTCTCCACAAGTTATCTATGCCTAATCTTGCTTAGCTTCTCAGATGATGTAAGTTCAGACACATATTTAGGACACATTCAGAACAATAGAAACATTGTTGAAAGACACCCACAAGAAAGTGATTTGACTCCAGGAGTATAGAGCACAATGGATTAATGTTCATCACCTTAACCTCTCTTCCATCTATTCCAGGCTTCCTTGTCATCTAGGAGATTTTAGATTCCATACGTCCTTTCTCCAAGTATTCCCTTCACTCAAGATCAGAGGAGTTTAGAATGACACACAGTGGTGATGCCTTCCAAGTTATTCTTTTTTACATATTAGGAAACTGAAGCCAGAGATGTCCATTGACAATCCCTCTTTCTTATGGTTTATGTGTTTCTGCTTATATTCCAAAGAAGGTCTTTTTCCCATGTATGTTCCCTGTGTCCAAATAGGGAGGGAATTGTAGGCCAGGATGCTATGACCCAAACATTGCCCAGCTGGAGTCAATTCCACCACCACCCACCAAATCACCTGGTACTCAGAGAAGGACATGTACAATGTTATGAGAACTAGGGCTGGGAATTTGAAGATCTTCCCTGCCCCTTAATAGGTCAAATGTAATTACATGGATACAGTTGTGGGAGGAGTTTGCTGACTGAGTGGAGAAGAGCCCAGAGGAAGCTGGGAATCAGAGCTGTTAGAGCTAGAGGTAGCAAAGGTCACAGGCAAGGAAACCATTAGGTGTGGCATGGCTCTCTGCTGTGTTATGCTATATTAATTTCTTTGCTGCTATGATGGATTTGGTTTTCTATTATTGGGATTAAGCTTTCTGGTTTTGGGATTCAGTTTTCTGGTGTCTAAATGACCGTTTTGCTTGTCTTCTACATGGATAGTTTGTTATATTTTGTGATTCAGAACTCTACATGTTCATAGTCACCATCAGTGCTACATTTGGCCATGAGGATGGGATTGCAAAATGTCAGACTTCTATCTGGATGCAAAAGGGCTCTAGAAGAAGAAATGGATATCCCAAGATGGGGGGATTTATTTTATTCCTCCATAACAAGGTGTATTAAGAATGTAAATTTTGAAAATCTTCCCTGCCCCTAGGCTAATGTGCACCTGAAGCCTGGGGTGGGAGGCTTGTTTTTCAGTAGATACTTCTTGATTGGCCAGTGAGTCAATAAGGTTGTTACATTCTCTGAGCCAGGAGAAGGCTATATAAGCCCTGATGTGTAGCTTTGTTTTGGGACTCACTTTGAGAAGTATTCTGTGATTTGATCTGAATTCTGGGAAGTCGTTGTTGAGAGTCCCCTGGCTTTGAAAAACCCAGAATGTGGAAACCCAGATGTTGACTGGGTATGGATGTAATGGTTGGACAGTTTGGAAATCTGTCTACTTGATGTTTCTGTCTTGATAATTATGCCTGTATATTTTGAGATTCAGGGTGCTGACCTTTTTGCCCTGAACAAGGTAAATGATATATGGTCTGACTAATTAAAGTAAGCTTGTTAACCCATTTTGAGTTGCTTTCCTTTAACAAAGCAGATCCAAGAACCTGGGTGAGCAGCAAACCCTGAGGACGCTTGGGGTGCTTGCTGCTACACAAGGGAATGGGCTAAAAGTACAGAACTCTGTGAAAAATGGGAACAGAAAAGGAGAACCTGTTCACAGTTCTGCTTGTGAAAACTGACCCTCCTTCTGTAATAACTATCAGATGAACTAATGAATTTGGTTCTATAGATAGAAATAAAATTTGGAGCTAAAGTATGGGTAAAACGGAAGCCAGATAACGTCCCAAAGGCTGTGGAAATTGTAGTACATGGGAAAGATAATACTGTGATCATTGTTATTTAGGAGAAGATGGTTACCAAATTGTACCCTTAACTCATATAGTCTACCATGAATGAGGCTATGATAGTGGACTCCAGAAGCAAGGCTGACCCTATATCTACCCTGCTTCTGGTTGTTGTCTCCTTGTTTCTTTTTGGCTTTTTGTCTGTTAAAGTTATTTGTTAGATTTGTTTCCTGAGGGCTTTGTACTCTCCACCTGCAGATGCCTGATTGCTTAAGCTGGATGTTACCCACTGTCCATGACTGTGATGTGTCACCCCTGGACCTGGTTTCAACCAATCTCAGGTTGCCAACTAAAGAACTAATCTCTTGAATGGGACCTACTGGATCTGGTGTCGACCAAGCTCCAGATGCCAGCTAAAAAGTTGACCTCTCAAATGGGACCTCTTCTGGCAGGGACAGTTGTACATCTGATTTCAGCAAGAAGAAGATAAGTAGGGGCAGCCAGGTAGCACAGCGAGTAAGAGCACCGGCCCCAGAGTCGGGATGACCTGGGATCAAATCCAGTTTCAGACACTTAGCACCCACCCAGAAACATCTGGCCATATAACCTTGAGCAAGTTACTTAACACCAATTGCTTAGGGGTGGCCAGGTGGTGCAGTGAGTAACAGCACCGGCCCCAGAGTCGGGATGACCTGGGATCAAATCCAGGCTCTGATACTTAGCACCACACCCAGAAATAACTGGCCGTGTAATCTTGAGCAAGTTACTTAACCCCAATTGCTTTAAAAAAAGAAGAAGAAGAAGAAGAAGATAAGTAGCTTCAGCAAGAAGAAACCTTTGCCCCTTGCCCCAAGATTTTGAGCCTCATTAGTTCAAGGGGGGAATGATGGGATGCTTATGCTCTAGCCCCACTCTAAGATATTGTTTTATGTGCTTATTTTCTGTTCTCCCTGTTATATCATTGTAAAGTTCTATTGACACCAATTACCCCTAAAATCTCATTAATCTATGTAGTGAAATGTATTCATGTATTTTTGCTATGTAAGGGGCCAAATGTAATAGTAATGGTAATTTGAAGATCTTCCCTGCCCCTTAGTAGGCCAAATGTAATCACATGGATCTTGTGGGAGGAGGAGTTTGCTGAATGGGTGGAGCTGAGGCCAGAGGAAGCTGGGAGTCAAAGCAGTTAAAGCTGCAGGGAAGAGAGGTTGCAGGCAAGGAGACAGGCACAGCATGGCTCCCTGCTGTGTTATGGTATCAACTTCTTTTTTGCTATCATGAATTGTTTTCTGGTGTTAGGATTTGGGTTTCTGGTGTTGAGATGTGGCTTTGTGGTATCTGAATAAATGTTTTGCATCTGTCTTCTATATGGAAAGTCTGTTATATTTTGCATTTCAGTACTATGCAAGTATATTCTTAGTTGCAGTCGGTGCTATGATTATTGTCTTGGTACTACAGTGGTCCTTGGGGGAAAAGTGGTCATAGCTACTAAGCACGTTGGCACAGAGAATAGAGTACCACATCTGGAACCAGGAAAACCTGAGTTCAAATCCAGGTTTAGACACTTGCACTAGCTGTGTGACAATGGTCAAGTCACTTAATCTATGGCCCAGCTTCTCCATCTATAAAATGGAAATGATAATAGTACATATATCTCAGGGTTGGTATGAGGATAAAATGACACACAATTGTAGGGCACTTAGGATAGTGCCTGGTACATAGTAGATGCCATACCCATGTTAGCTATTATTTTTATTTGTTTATTAGCTTGTGATCTCCTCAGACCAAACAGAAGACTCATAACAACACTTCTTCTACCTAGTGAGGGGGGGAAATATTGATAATAAAAAAAGGAAATCTGGTCTTTATAATGGCACAATAATTTGTCTGTGGACCTGTGATTTCATCATCTGACTCTTTGGGCATGTATCAGCAATGCCATATTCACAATGCCTATGGAAATTATAGATATGCTGATATAATTATCCATCACAAAATACATCATGCTTGCCATATGGGGGAATAAGCTAGAAAATTTATTAAGATTCCAAAAGACTGAGTCCCAAAACCAGAAAGTGAAAGCCATCAGAGTAGTTATGAAATTGGCACAGGTAGATAAAGTAGAAAGCACCCACATTCTCAAGCCTTTAAAACAGAACAGGCTACCTCAGGCAAAGGTCCTCCTCTCCCCACTCACAGCAACCACCCAGCATCCCGGAAGCGCACTCCCAGCAGCTCTGGCCCCTGGCAGTCCTCAGCAGGAGTCCTTAGCAGAAATTCTGGCTGACTCAAAAAGGGCTTCGCGTTGCTGCCGCAGCTGCCTCTGCTGCTGCTGCCACTGTTGCCGCCACCGCTAGCCACCAGCAGGAATTCTAGTTTTGGCTTCCGCTTCCTCTTGCTCTGCCCCTTCCTGCTACGTCAGCAAGTCCAATGGGGCATGGAAGATCTTTAAATCCCATAACCCTTACCGGGCATGACAAAAGCACCTTTCACTAAGAAGCTTCATGAGGGTCAAATGTGATTTAAAGCTTTTAGGCATTTAGGGCACATAATAGGAGCTATACAAATGCTTATTTCCTTCCTCCCCCATATTGTTTTCCAGAAATAGTGGATTAATCCAAGGCTCTTGCAACACTGGATTAGCGTACCTGTCTTCCCACAGCTCATTCCACACTGAGAGTTTCACATCTTTTTGCATCTTTGTTCATTTTAGGAATGCAAGTTTCCTATGACAGGTTCCAAGGACAAGTCTGACAGGAAAACTTGAGGATTCAATGAGATCCAAGACAATAAATATCTAGATGAAAAGGCCCAAATTGGCTCTCCTTCCTTTCTACTGGAATGTGTCTCTGACATCTTCTGAAACTGAGGGGAGAATGTGGCTGGAAAGGGGAGACAAGGACCCTTGAAGCTTATTGGGTCACCCTATTCTACCAGGATACAACCACTCTGATTCAGGTGGGAATTCTGAATATCCCTTGCTCCCCATTGTTACTTCTAGGTTCTCTCTCTACCTTAGTCATTCAGGAACCTCTTCTTTGAAGCCCACTGAATCCATTTCTACCACCCAGTAAAAAATCTGTTAGTTTTTGTGTCTCCACCTCAAAGACACTCTCCAACATCCCTCAGTGAGTTCAGTGACTTAGTCTTTCATTGTTCTCCAACTCCTGCACTCAAACCAGAAGACTTGAATGTAATGGTTGACCACAAAACAATATACTCCCTCAAAAACCTGTATCGCTCAATTGCTCACCTTACTTATTTCCCATGAGATTATCCTCCACCCCACCTCAGGAATACACAAATGGTTATACCTTCAATCGTTTCACCTCTAACCAATGCGCCTCCTCCATGGTCATGACTTCTGAAATGTGTTTATCTGATCACAGTCTATTGTTATTCCATGCCTTTCTTTCTCTGCCTTGCAATCTAAAACCTGTTCTTCATCTTTACCATGACTTACAAGGGTTTGACCATTGCATCCTGAACCATCTCCAGTCATCCTGATCAATATCTGGCCACTGGACCCAGATGTCTCTGGAGGAGAAAGTGAAGCTTGTGACCCTGCATAGCCGTCACTCACTCAAATCAAAGTCAACTGCAAGCCATGTCATCATCTCCCTGATGTCATGGTCCTCTTCAGGAAGGAAGCACAAAGAATCCATGAGTAGCCTCTCCTCTCCTTTTCTCTCATGTCCTCCTCTGCCCTTATCTGAGGGTTCTCTGCCCAAGGAAAGGTAGATTTGGATGGAACTGAAAGCTGCCTCTTTAACTTTGGGTTTACTGACTAGACTTCTTTCCCAAAGACCAAGCTTTAAATCAAATTCACTATGGGTCTCAGAGATTAGACAATGATAGGCCCCTGCCATCCTAGTACAGGGTGAATGGAAATAGTAAACAGTAACTGTTCCTCTTCTGATTAGGAACCCTGAGGGTCTTCCCCTCTGTAATGACAAGCAAAATGGTACTTAGCTCCTTGTTTCAGCTCTGCAAGTGCTTTTGAACCCTACCTGTGATTTGGAGGTGGGAAGAACTTGCTGATGCAACAGGAAGGGTGGAACAGGAAGGAGAAGAACCATATGAAAGCAGGAGCACATACTGGAACCAAGCAGAATTTAGAGGGAGAACACTTGTGGTGTTAGCACTCTGTCCATCTGTTCTGTCTGTTGATTTGTGTTTGTGTTACATTGTCAGACAGAAGCACTCTGTCTGTTGACAGGCCAAGTATGCAGGATACAGAGGGTGGTAATAATGGCTTCTGCTATTAAGGAGCTTACAATCTAATCAGAGAAGAATTCTTTTCTAAAAATGTTTGTTCATTTAAGTTTTAATTTATGGAATAAAGCATTCTAAAAGCAGGATAAAAAAAGATGATTGCATATGAAACTGCAAATATGTACAATTCGCTCTTTCTTTTAAATATATTATGAAGTTACCATGTAAATTTGTTTTTTTCCCTTCTTCCCCCCCAACCCTAGAAATGTCTGTTTCTCTGTGTGTGTGTGTAAAATCATTCTATACATACTTCTATTTATCAGTTCTTTCTGCTTGAGGAATTCTTCATTGCAGGTATATACCAGACACTGTACTGGGATACAAAAAAAAAATGCAACAATCCCTTGTGGGTGGCAAGTGAAAGATGAAATGACTGAGGAAACAAAAGGCCCAGCCTTTTGGGCATATCCATTTTATATTAAGCATGGTGTGACAGTTGCACAACAAACTGGGACCAGGCCCCTTCCTCAGCTGAGGGCTGGGCCCAGAAGATAGGAGAAAATGTACTTTTATACATTAAAAATAATCAAACAAGACCAATTAATTAAAAGCAAACAATATAATATTGGCTAATGTGATTTCTAATTGAAGGAAATATTAGGGACTTTTCATGTTAATGGTTGGGTCAATAGGTTCAATTCCATGAATTCAGAAAGAGGTGTCCCACTCTTCCCACAGATCTGTATATAATCAAAGCAACATAGAAACAATAATTATTCACTATGGAGCCAGTTTTCAGAGAAGACATTAAGAGTTGCTTGAGATGTAGAATTGTGAGAACTCCTTATACCAATCTTTGGATTTGACTGGATTTCAAGTCAGAATAAACTAGGTCCTTTCTTAAGGGTCTTTAAAAAGGAGGTAGGGATGTTCTGGTTTCCCAGACATACTGTGTTGGGCTCAAGCAATGCAATAAGCTTATCTTCCAATTCCCATAACTGACTAATTTTTCTCACTAGACAGAAGCTGAACTAGACCTTAATTTGACAAAAAAAGGAGTGAGCTATCTCCAGAATTGAGTCACAGAATGGAATGAATGTGGTTGATAGTCAATTCCCTCAGTCTGCTGGCAAGCAGTTTACATCTGAACTTCATAACACAGCTACACCTGGGTAAACACAAATATTTTTGGTATTTCAGGAATCAGTCACATTCAAGGATGTGGCTGTGGAATTCAAGCAAGAGAAGTGGGTACAATTGAACCTGTCTCAGAAAAAGTTGTACAGGAATGTGATGCTTGAGAACTATGGGAACTTGATATCTTTGGGGAAAAATAGCTACCCCTTTGGAGTCTTGATAGATGCTGTGTCAGCTTTCAAGATTTCAACAGTTATTCTTTGGCATACAAGAGTAAACTTCCTAATGCTTTTGTAGCCAAGAAACAGATTGCCTGTCCTACCTGTTTCCAGGAAGAAAGGTCTTTGCTTAGTATGCCTGGAAACTGATTTCTTGATCTGTTGTTATCTTTGAGAATGTATGTTCCCCTCTCTGTTGCTTCAAATCCAAGATTTTCTTTGTAAGCCCAATATGGGTTTCATCATGTATAGGGAATATAGAACTATTTTTTCCTAAGTCCTACTCAGTAATCCATTCTACCATAATATAGAATGTCCTCTGGTGGTCCTTTGTCCTATGCTTGAGCTTTTCCTAGCAGGCCTACTTCTTTCCCAGAGGCCTTCAGCTAGTTTTGCATATTTTTTTTTTATCATATTGTGTGGTTGCTTTTTAAAAAATGTAATTTTGCCTCCCCCCTAATCAAAAAGAGAAAAAAATTCACTCCTCCTTCCACCCAGGCCATTGAGCCTCACATGTTTCAAAAACATAAATCTTGGACAAAATCAGTTAACCTAGTGCCCTTGGTGCTATAAGATGCATTCAGCACCCTTATTCCCTCACTTCTCTACTAAGAGTTGGAAGGAATATTTCATCTACCTGTTCTATGATGGAACTCTGAGGTGACTCCTTGGCACCTTTTCATTTTCATTGAACAGAATTTGCAGTTTCCAAAACCATATATGAACTACCAGTTGGAAAGAAAGGAAGTATCTTGGATGACAGAAGCAGATATTCTCAGAAGCAGCTGTCAAGGTGACTACATAAAATCCAAGCATAATGGTCATTGCAAAATAAGGAACTGTTGGTCGTTTTAGGTCAAAGCTCTTGTAAAATGTTGAACAAAGTGCCCTATCAAAGTTGCTCAAGCCTGTTGAGAGGAACTGAGACTTTCAAACTTCAGTTTTTATCTCAAGAGATTCCTTTTTTATGTATCTCTACTGAAATGTACCTCCACTCTCAAAGAAAGTTGTGGCCTTACTATAGGGCAGTTATTTCTCTTTGGTTCCTTGAATATTATCTTCTCTTAAGCAGACATTCTCCTGCCTCACTTGCATGAATTCGTTCTCCCATTTAAAATGAATACATTATTAAGACTTTAAGTAATGTGCTCTTTTTGCATCTTATTTCTCTTCTGATACATTCTTTTGTTTTGTTTCTATGATTATGTTGCTTTGCTGCTGTTAATTTTGAAAATATTTACTCCTAACCTCATTTCCTTTCTTCATTCTATCATGTTATGTGTCATCCTGTTTTTCTTTATGCTTAGAAATTTATGTTTATAAAGGTACATTAATATGTTCATGTAACAGGACTTCTGAAGCCATAACCCCATCATTGGACCTATAGGTTTTCAGTATTTTGCTATTTCAAAAAAGCTGTGGTGAAAAATTTTAGTGAGCATGCTTTGTTTGCTTTCAGTAACATAATGAGGAAGCAGACCTAGTCCTGGGACCTTTGGGTCAAAGGATGTGAGCAGTTTTGTAGCTCTAGCTGAAATTGCTGTTCCTTTTCAGAGCAATGGCAACAACAGCTTAATAAGAAGCTATTTCAACATAATTGCCAACATTTATGATGTTAAAGTAACTCTGCTAGTCTGATGACTTTATTGCTATCTCCAAATTGTTTTCATTTTTACTTCTTTAATAACCAGAGTTTGAGTAATGTTTCAGGTAATTGTTTATAATTTCTCTTGTCAAAAACACCTGTATGTCTTACTCTTACAGAGTATTCTCACTGAAGAGAATAATACCTTCAAAATTAGATTGGAGCAAATGGAAGCTAATGACTTTATGAGAAATTAAGATAATATAAAACAGATCCAAACAAATGAAAGAATAGGTGGCAATGTTAAATATCTCATTGGAAAAAACCTTGACCTTGAAAATAGATCCAGGAGAGATAATTTAAAAATTATTGAACTACCTGAAATCCATGATCAAAAAAAGAGCCTAGACACCATCTTTCGAGAAATTATCAAGCAAAATTGCCAATATTCTAGAACTAGAGGGCAAAATAGAAAGTGAAAGAAATCACTGATTGCCTCTTGAAAAAGATCCCCAAAAGAAAACTAGGAATATTCTAGCCAAATTCCAGAGTTCCCAATTCAACGAGAAAATACCGCAAGCAGTCAGGAAGAAACAATTTGAGTATTGTGGAAACGCAATCAGGATAACACAAAATCTAGCACCTTCTACATTAAGGAATCAAAGGCCTTGGAACATAATATTCTGGAGGTGAAAGGAGCTAAGATTAAAACCAAGAATCACCTACCTAGCAAAACTGAGTATAATGCTTCAGGGACAAATATGGCTATTCAATGAATTAAAGGATTTTCAACCATTCTTTTTTTTCTTTTGCTTTTTGGAGGGGGGAAGGTAGAACAATTGGGGTTAAGTGACTTGCCCAAGGTCACAGGGCTAGTTTTTATGTTAAGTGTCTGAGGCCAGATTTGAACTCAGGTCCTCCTGACTCCAGGGCCAGTGCTCTATTCACGGTGCCACCCAGCTGCACCATTTTCTTTTCTTTTTTTTAAATAAGCAATCGGGGTTAAGTAACTTGCTCAAGGTTACATGGCCAGTTATTTCTGGGTGTGGTGCTGAGTATCTGAGCCTGGGATTAGATCCCCAGGTCATCCCAACACTGGAGCCGGTGCTCTTACCGTGTTTCCCTGATAATAAGACACTGTCTTATTATTTTTTTTGGACAGAAAAACACCAGAGGTTATTTTCAGGGGAGGGCTTATTTTAATGAACATTGACAGCAATTTTAATAAACAGGTAAATGTGAACAAAAAAATGTACCTTTATTCAATAATGAATTCAATAAAGAACAGGATGACGCGCTCACTGCTGCAGCTCTGATTGGATGCAGCTTGTAGCACAGGGAATCACCTTCACTACAGTAGCAGTCTCAATAGGGCTTATTTTCGGGGAAGGGCTTATTTTAGAGGAATCTTACACAGTAAGGGGAGGGCTTATTTTTGGGATAGGTCTTATTATCAGGGAAACACGGTACTCGCTGTGCTACCTGGCCGCTCCAATCATTTTCAAGCATTCTTGATGAAAAAACCAGAGCTGTACAGAAAATTTGACTTTTAAATGTGAGATTCATGAAAAGGTAAACAGAGAAAAGAAATCGTAAGGACTTATTAAAGTGAATCAGTTTCTTAATGCCAAATAACAATATATGCCTTTTTGATCATATAACTATACATTTCTAAATTCTAATACCCTTGGCCCTCTAAAAGGAAATATTATCTATACATTTATATATATTTTCTTAAATTTCAGTTTTCCATTCACATTCACATGTTCCTGGGAATGTTTACAAATAGTTTGAAATCACCTATTATAATTAGGTCAATTTAAAATATGCTGGGCCAATATTCTAACTGCTTCTTTTGGTTCTACTTATAATTACAAATCAAAATAATTTATATCTTTACCATAGTCGATGCCTATCTTTAAATTCAAATTCAATTAGGGGTGGCTAGGTGGCACAGTGAATAGAGCACTGGTCCTGGAGTCAGGAGGACCTGGGTATGGATCTGGCCTCAGACACTTAACACAAAAAAAATAGCCATGTGACCTTGGGCAAGTCACTTAACCCCAATCGCCCTCCCCACCCCCACCCCCCCAAATTCAATAATCACACAATTTCAACCTTTCTAGTTAAAACAAAAACTTCCTTCTTAAAGCAAAAATAAGCCTTCAAACATGGGAATTCCTTAAAATTAATTTGGTGTAAAATGTCCTTAAGTAATATAAATACCCAAAATACCATAAATTTCACATACATCCAAATTAACATACATAAGTATATCCTTAGATGAATCAGACTTGAAAAAATCACAACTGTTATCTTTTCCCAAGGATTCTCATCTGTGAAATAAGAATTTAGCAACACAGCAACTTTTGTACAGAGTGCAAAAGAACTTTGAGGTTACTTAATAGTTTCTTAATAACATTTAGATAAACTGTTAACTTTAAACCACGGTATACATTTTCATCATAGCCAAGATTTCACATGTGTAATCTGCTATCTAGTAAACATCAGTAGAATTATTACATTTATACCTCAATAGTTTCACATATGTTTTAATCACATTCCTTCAAAAGCCAATTCATATACAACAAAATTCAATCTGAAAATTTCTTTAACACCAATTCCTACATTTTCTATATAACCTTTAAAAAACTAAAATCCTGTCTTCTCTCTGAGACCCCAAACAAAACTGCCCCAGGCATCAATTCCTGACTCCTTAGCTAAAAGGTTTTGCCAGGACCAAAAAGGCCTAACAAGGTGTAATGGAAATGCAAATTTGGAAGATCTTCCCTGCCCCTAGGCTAAAGTGCACCTGAAGCCTTGCATGGGAGGCTTGTTTTTCAGTAAATACTTCTTGATTGGCCAGTGAGTCAATAAGGTTGTTACATTTTCTGAGCCAGGAGAAGGCTATATAAGCCCTGATGTGTAGCTTTGTTTTGGGACTCACTTTGAGAAGTGTTCTGTGATTTGATCTGAATTCTGGGAAGCCGTTGTTGAGAGTCCCCTGGCTTTGAAAAACCCAGAATGTGGAAACCCAGATGTTGACTGGGTATGGATGTAATGGTTGGACAGTTTGGAAATCTGTCTACTTGATGTTTCTGTCTTGATAATTATGCCTGTATACTTTGAGGTTCGGGGTGCTGACCTTTTCTCCTGAACAAGGTAAACGATATATGTCTGACTGATTAAAGTAAGCTTGTTAACCCATTTTGAGTTGCTTTCCTTTAACAAAGCAGATCCAAGAACCTGTATGGGCAGCAAACCCCGAGGACGTGCTTGGGCTGCTTGCTGCTACACAAGGTGTGCCTAACTCCCCCTCCAAGCAAAAACCTTGGGAGGTTAATAATCCATTGTCTTGGGGGTGACTAGGTGGCACAGTGAGTAAAGCGATGGCCCCAGAGTAAGGAGGACCCGAGTTCCCTTCCGGCCTCAGACATTGAACAACCACACAACAAAACTAGCCGTGTAGCCTTGGGAAAGTTACTTAACCCCAATTGCCCTCCAAAAAGGCACACATACACAAAAAATCCATTGTCTTCATAGGATGTGGAAGGGAATGGCTAAGGAGCACAAGGCTTATTTTTTTTTTTTTAAACAATCAGGGTTAAGTAACTTGCTCAAGGTTACATGGCCAGTTATTTCTGGGTGTGGTGCTGAGTCTGTGTCTGAGCCTGGGATTCGATCTCCAGTTCATCCCAACACTGGAGCCAGTGCTCTTACTCGCTGAGCCACCTGGCCACCTCTCACAAGGGTTATTTTTATGATCAGGAAGGATTCATTCCATTATTGCTATTTTAGTCTAATATAAAGAAAACATCCATATTAATAACAAGCAGTGGAAATAATATTATGAATAGATGCAGAATTTCTTTTAATAAGCAAGTATTTCTAGTAAAAACTCTAATAAACATGAATAAATGTACTTTTCCTTAACATGATGAATAGTATAATTTGTGGATACATATATATTTAAAAAGATATACAATTAATCATATCGATACACAAACACACATCCAAAGACAGGAGTGAACATTTTATGTAGTGGGTATAAATTTGTAATGGAATATTATTGTGCTCTAAGAAATAAGGGGGATGGTTTTAGGAAAACCTATATGAATGGATGCAGTTAAGTAAGCAGAACCAGGGGGGCCTCATATACAGTAACAACAATATTTTAATGGTGATCACAATATCAACTGTGAATGACTTAGTGACTCTGATGAAGAAAATGATCAAAGACAATTCCAGAGGACTCGTGATGAAAAATGCTGTCCACCTGAAGAGAGAGAACTGACAAAATTTGTGTAAACTGAAGTATATTTTTAAAATTCTCTTGCTTTTTTAATGACATGAATAATAAATGTTTTACATGGTTTTGTAATGTACACATGATTATATTGCTTGTCTTTTCAATGGCTGAGGGAGAGAGAATTTGGGACTCATTTTTTAAAAGAATGTTTAAATGATATTTTTTTTTAATGATGGGGAAAAGCATTTGAAGTCACCCAAGACATGGATCATATTATTGTACTCTTGAGACTTGGGTCTTTCTGCAACAGAGAGGAAAAGCCTAAGATTTCTGCCTGCCTCCCTGAACCCCGATAATGTATTGCCGGTTCTAGCCAGATGGGTGCAATGTCCTATGGGAGCCAATTTGTGAAGGTCCAAGCTTGGGCTCTAGGGCAGTGGAAGGTTTGGTGAGTGACTCATGTAGGGCTTTGCAGCCACTCAGTTAATCCTAGGACATAATCTGATGCTCTGTTCTGCCTCAAAGAGTTGGGAATGATTTACAAATAATCACAACCCATTGTTCCAGGGCACCCATTCCCTCAACCACAAGTGTCCCATCAAGCTCAGTATCTGGAGCTATTACTCCTCTCTTCCAGCTCCTGTTCAAAGATTCTGAGGCATCATGGCCCTCCTGGGTAATATCTAATCAACTTGGAGTCAGGCTGGAGTCACAGTGTGGTGGGCTTTAACTGAGCAGGCAATGTTTTATCCTAGAGTCAGTCAGAAGTGTTTTTGTTCATTTTTTTAATTATGTCTGACTGTGACCCCATTTGTGGTTTTCATGGGGAAGATACTGGAGTGCTTGGCAGTTTCTTTCTCTAGCTCATTTTACAGATGAGGAAACTGAAAAGTGTTACGTGTCTTGCTCAAGGTCACATGGTAAGTGTCTGGGCTAGATTTGGAACTGAGTAAGATGAGTTTTCCTGACTCCAGGCCTGGCACTCTTTTCACTGCACCACCCAGCTGCCCAGTCACAGTTACTGAAGCCCTACAACAGAATGATACGGTTTGACTTAGGATTTTTAAATATCAGTTTGGTAATTGGATAGAGAATGTGTTTGAAAGAAGAAAGACTGCCTGTGTCTATGTTTTGTTCTGGACCTATGTTTTCATCCTCACGGGGAAGACACAGTGTGGAGATGAGTTACATGTCATTGAGATGAACAACTGCTCTGTAAACGATTGTCCTAGACCTGGGCAAACCATGATTCCAGAGGACTGAAGGTAAGCAAGATGTCCATCTCTTTCTGGAGAGGCGAGGATTTAGAGTATAGAATGAACCTTACATTATGGAGTGTGATCAATGTGGAAATTTATTTTTCTGGACTATAAAATACATATATATTCCATATATATGTATATTTATGTGTGTTATATATATGTGTGTGGGGGGGTGTTATTTATATATGTTATAATATATGTATATATACATATAAATGTATGTGTATTATAAAACTTATTCTTTTCTTGTCTTTTTTTGTTCCATGAGAGAGAAGGCAAAAGAACTGCTAAAAACAAAAGTAATTTTTTTTTAATAAAGTAAAAACCCTACACTGCAAGCATAGCTCTAGATGTCATGAGATGAACATGTGTAGACCACCATTACATAAGGGGCAGCTAGGTGGTATAGTGAATAGAGTGCCAGGAATGGTGTCAGGAAACTTTATCTTTCTTGTGGCCTCAGATCCTTAGTAGTCTTGTGATTCTGGCAAGTCGCTTTAACCTGTTTGTTTCTGTTTCCTTATCTGTAAAATCGGGATATCAGGAGAAGACTTGGCAATCCACTCCAGCATCTTTGTGAAGAAAACCACAAATGGGCTCACAAGGAGTCAAACATAACTGAAATGACAGAACAATAGCAATATATATATACATATATATGTACATATATGAGTGCATACAAACACATTTCTATGTAAACGTTTTGGAAATTAGGAGTGTTTCAGTCTTTGCCCTTGTCACCTCTCTTGAGCTCAGTGCATGGCACATAGTAGGTGCTTAATAATGGTTTCTGATCATTTGATTGGTTTGAAGGGCTAGCCTTCATGCAAGAAGGATTAGAATTCTGTATTTTGGCTCCAAGAGGTAGAATTAGGCATCATAGGTGCAATTGCAATGAAGAAAATTTAGATTTTAGTTAAGAAAACTTACCAATTAGACCTCTCTGAAAGCAGAATTGGGCTTTCTGAAGAGGCAGTCAAGGCTCTGCCCTCTTTGGAGGTTGCATAGGTACATTTAATAGTATGTCATGGAGGAAATTCACTTTGAAATATAATTTGAAGTCGATAGCCCACAAGGTCCTTTCTAACTCTCAAGTAATGATATTCTGTGAAGTCAGTTTCTGGTCAGCCAGTTTCTGTTTGTTTTTTAATGCAGCCCTCCTCCCATTCCCCTTCCTTCATCTGGCCCAGAGAGAATTCAAGTGGCTTGCTTGGAACATCTGAAAACTGACCACTATACCCAGGGCAGCTAAGCAGAGTAGCAGGAGGTGAGAAGCAAAATCAGCATGCTTATAGCTCAGGACATGTCCAGTCACCATGGGTTGCACTGTGTATCCTGAGTGGGGAGTCACATCTCCTTTTCTGAGTCCTTCCATGTCCTGCTCAATAGATTGAGATAAAAGTATACAGGGAACCTGCACGAGTTCTTAGGAACATGGATGAGACCTTGTTCCTATAGGCAAATAGGCAGAGAATGTGCCACAAATGATTTATTATGAAGATAATGGGAGACAATTCTAAGCTGGCACGGTAAGGGAACTAGAAATAGTGGGAGAAGTACTTGTGCCCTACAGCTCCTGTGACATAGCCCGACTTTGAGGCACCACTCCCAATGTTCATATGGACTATTTGTGCCTGACCTGTGTAGAGCCTTCTGAGCTCATTTTGGTCTGAGCACCCACTGTTGGGCACAGTGTACTCTGACCCTGATATGGTGGTGTTGTACCAAACTGATGCCATCCCTAAAATAAGAGGCTGTTATACTGGTATGTGGTATAAGATGTTGTTCTATGCTTAGTTTCTGCCTATCAGGCTGACCAAGATGACAGAAAAGAAAAATGAGAAATGTTAGAGATGTGGGAAAATTGAAATACTAAGGCATTGATCTTGGACTTTAGAACTGATCTGACCATTCTGGAGAGCAATTTCAAATTATGCCCAAAGGGTTATAAAACTGTGCATACCTTTTGATCCAGCAATAGGACTCCTAAGTCTGTATGGCAAAGATCATAAAAAAGGGAAAAGGACCCATATGTACAAAAATATTTATGACAGCTCTTTTTGTGGTGGCCAAAAATTGGAGATTGAAGGGATACCATCCACTGAGGGATGGATGAAGAAGTTGTGGTATATGAATGTAAAATGGAATGCTATTGTGCTATAAGAAATGATGAGTGTAAGACTGATAGCACTAGCACACAGGATGGCTACTAGCACAGGTTCACTCTTGTTCTGGTCAGACAGGAGAGACAGCTTCAAAGAGGTTAACAATCTTACTTTATTCTAGTCTAATCTTCTCAGAAGGGTTGTTGATAAAGGCAGCACAATTTCTACAGCATTCCTTAATCACCCTTCTTGCAAGGGCTGGCAAGAAGTATGTGTGTGGGGGGGGGCAACTACCTCTAAGACTTAATCAGGTCATTTGAGATAGGCACAGCTTGTGCACTCCCCTAAAGCCTCTCAAGCCTCAATGGGGGCCATTTGAAGCAAATAAAGATCCCCAAGCACCACCCCCCACAGCCTTGATGGGGACTGATCAAGGAACACATAGCATTCCAGCTTATATGTTCAACCCTAAGGGTTCCTCTCTCCTGCACTATATCACCAATGGGATACCCACAGTGGTTACTATGAATATGCAGGTGTATTTGCAGGTTTGAATCACAAGATGTAACAGACTCTCTTCTTTGAAGAGAAAACCAAGGTATTTATTGATATACCAGAAAGCCAAATCCACCATGGTAATAAAGAAGTTGGTACACATGGCAACACCATCCCCAAGCCTTCCCTCCATTAGGCATCCCCATAAACCAGCTCCTTTAAGCACAATGCCCTTCTCTCACCCATGCTAGCTGCTCCATCTCTCTCTGCCTCCCCCCTCTCTCATCTTCACTACACTCTTCCACTTTCTGCTTGTCAGAACTTGACCACAGACCCATGCCTGAGTCTCCACTGACTAGAAACAACCTGATTTATAGGAACATGAAACTCATGACCACTTTGAAGCCCCCACCCCGCTTCCCCATCACAGCACATACTTTTTGTGGTAAGCAACCCTTACCCGTTCTTTGTATCCAGGGAAGAATTTTGGGTGCATTGTGAGCCTGAGTTCCTGGCCACCGGGAGTAAGGGTCTGTGAGGGGGCTCTGTGCATGTCACCAGGCTTTGCTCTCTGCCACTCGTGTCTCCCTACTACCTGTCCCCACAGCACCTACACCCACTCCAGGAGATCATACTCAAACTTCCCTTTGCTTCTCCCTTAGGAAGTCTTAGAAAAAGTATTTGGGTAAGGCTTTGGGTCCCATGTAGTCCTGAGCTACAGTGTGAGGGGTGCGGGGTGGCCAGCCAGGAGCAGAGCCAGGGTGTGGAAAAGTCCAGCTGCAGGGGGCTCAGTGGAGATTGGACAAGGGTTGGTTGGGGATCTCACAGAGAAGGGGAGGGCATCCACCAGAAGAAGAACGGAGCCCCTGAGGACTTCCAGGAGTCTGGGGGCAGCACGTGGGGAGGAGGGGCTGGAGCAGGAACAGGGGGAGGGAGGTCTGGAGACTGGTTCTAATCCTTCACTCCTGACCAGTCCCTGACCCTGCCCTGGCCCTCCAGGCCTCTGTTCTTCCCCTGTGCCCAGGGTCCAAGCCTGAGGTTTTAGCCTCAGGGTGGCCACAATGAACTGCCAGCTGGAGGGACTACACATCACCAGCAGCTGTGGCAGTTTCCAGAATTATCAACACATAGATGCTAAGGACAAAGTGATAGGGCAGTGCAATATGGACTTTGGGAACCAGTAGTTCAGGAGTGCGTTCTGGCCTTTACCCCCTAGAGGGAGAAGTGGCTGAGGTGCTGTGGCTGTGCAGCTGCTACCATGTGACAGCTTCAGCTCCTGAATTGCAGATTGTAGGGGGACCAAGCAACCAGGCAGAGGAGTAATCACTCTTGCTTTAACCTGCTTGGATATGGATTGCAGTCTAGGGTGGAGGTCCTGGGGTGTGTGACCACCTTGCCAGAGCATGTGGAGGCTCAGAGAGGGCACCCAACTAACAACTCCAGCAGCTGTGAAAACCCTAGCATTTGGGATAAACCTCCCATTTTTGGTAGCAGAGTTCTACTGTGGCAAAAGGCTCAAAAGTCAAGTAATTGAGTGGCAACATGAGCAAGCAAAGGAAGCAAAGCAAGCAGAGCAATCCAACTTTACACTCCTATTTTGGGGACAAATAGGTTTAAAGCATGGAACAGGAGGAAGACAATGAAGTCAGAACTCCTGCACCAAAAGCTTCCAAGAAAAATATGATCTGGTTACAGGCCATAGAGGACCTTAAGAAGGATTTTGAAAACCAAATAAGAGAAGTGGAGGAAAAATTGGGGAGAGAAATGAGAATGATGCATGAAAATTATGAAATGAGAGTCAACAACCTGACTGAAGAAAATAACACCTTAAAAAATAGACTAACTCAAATGGAAAAAGAGGCTCAAAAAGGCAATGAGGAGAAGAATGCCTTAAAAGAAAGAATTTACCAGATGGAAAAAGAATCTCAAAAGCTCACTGAAGAGAATCATTCCTTCAGAATTAGATTGGAGCAAATGGAAGCTAGTGACTTTATGAGAAATCAAGATACTATTTAACAGATCCAAACAAATGAAAAAATAGAAGGCAATGTGAAATATCTCATTGGGAGAACCAGTGACCTGGAAAATAGATGCAGGAGAGATAATTTTAAAATTATTGGACTACCTGAAGGCCATGATCAAAAAAAGAACCTAGAAATCATCCTTCAAGAAATTCTCAAGGATAATTGCCCTGATGTTTTAGAACCAAAGGGCAAAGGAGAGGTTGAAAGAATCCAGTAATTGCCTCCTGAAAAAGATCCCAAAAAGAAAACTCTTAGGAATATTATAGCCAGGTTCCAGAATTCCCAGATCAAGGAGAAAATATTACAAGCAGCCAGGAGGAAACAATTTGAATATTGTGGAAACACAATCAGGATAACACAGAATCTGGCAGCTTCTACACTGAGGGATTGAAGGGCTTGGAATATGATATTCCAGAGCTCAAAGGAGCTGGGATTAAAACCAAGAATCAGCTGCCCAGCAAAACTAAGTATCATGTTCCAGGGGAAAATATGGTCATTCAATGGAATAGAGGACTTTCAGTCAAGCATTCTTGATGAAAAAACCAGAGTTGAATAGAAAATTTGACATTCAGCTACAAGAAGCAAGAGAAGCATGAGAAGGTAAACAGGGAAAAGAAATCATAAGGAACTTATCAAAGTTGAGCTATTTACATTCCTACATGGAAAAATGATAATTGTAACTTATGAAACTTTTCTCAGTATGAGAATAGTTGAAGGGAATGTGTGTATATATACATATATATGTATACATATATACATGTCTACATAGGACAGTATATGGGCGTATGAATTCATATGTGAGTGTGTGTATATATGTTTATATGTATACATAGATAGAGGCTAGAATAGGAATTTAATAGGAAGGGATGATACTGAAAAGTTGACATTAAGAGGTGAGAGAGGAATATAATGAGAGGAGATGGGGAGAGACAGAATGGGGTAAACTGTCTCATATGGAAGAGTCAAGGGAAAATGGGTACAAGAGGGGAAGAACAGGAAGGCAAAAGGGAATGAGTCAACCTTATTCTCACTGAATTTGGCTTAGGGAGGGAGTGACATACATACTAAATAGGGCATCTCACCCTACAGGAGAGTAGGGGGGAAGGGGATGAGAGGGGGGATGATGGAAGGGAGGGCAGGCTGGGGGGGGAGGGAAGTTAGAACACCAACTTTTGAAAAGGGACAGGATCAAAGTAGAGAATAGAACAAGTAGGAGGTAGGATGGGATGGAGGGAGATATAGTCAGTCTTCTACAATATATCCACTATGGAAATGTTTTGCATAGCTACACATGTCCAACCTATGTTGAATTGGTTATCTTACCGGTAAGGGTGGGTGACAAGGGAGGAAGGGAATGAATCTGGAATTCAAAGTTTTAAAATCAAATGTTTAATATATATATATATATATATACATATATATATATATACACTATTATTAATATTATTTTGCATGTAACTGGGAAATAAGATATACAGGCACTGGGTCATTGAGATCCACCATGCCCTACTGGAAAGTTGGGGGTGGGATGGGGGAAGATATGGGACAGAGTAGATTGGAGGAGGGGATATCCAGTGGGATCGCTATTTTGGGGTGGTGGTTAGGGGAAAAATGGGGAGAAAATTTGTAACTTAAAATCTGGCGGAAATGAATGATGTAAACTAGAAGTTAATAAAGCATTTGATAAAGTAAAAAAAATGATATAGCTCAATCATTCCTTACAGCACAGTGTTATTCCATCACAATCAGATAGCACAACTTGTTCAGCCATTCCCTAATTGATGGGCATCTCTGCGATTTCCAGTTCTTTGCCACAAGAGAGCTGATATAAACATTTTAGAACTTATAGGTTCTTTTCCTTTATCCCTAAACATTTATCCCTAATGGTATCAGCAACTTAATAAGTAGCCATTTAAATATAATTGCCAAAATTGGTCATTTTAAGGTAATTTTGCTAGTCTGATGACTTCATTGCTGCCTCCAAATTGTTTTCATTCTTACTTCTTTAATTCCCACAGTCTGAGTAGTATTTCAGATAATTAATAATAATTTCTCTTGTCAACAATACCTGTATGTCTTACTCTTACAGATTTCAATCCATTCTTTACCAAATAGATAAGCTGGATTTTTGGAGGAAATTCATGGCAACAGTTGTCACCTTTTCCCCTTCAGATTTTTTTTTAATTCTGTTTACTTGATGTATATATTTCTCTTCCTGATTCTAAACTCAATTCTCTATTTTCTTACTGTTCAGTCTTCTCTCTTCCTGTGTTCACCTCAGATGATAAGAATACATTTTTAAGTCTAAGCATCATTTTTTTTCCCTGAATAGTCTTAACCCATTCAAATGTCATCCAATTAAAGAAAACTTAGGGTTCATTCATCCAGGTGCATTCACCCTCAGTCAAATCAAAACATGTGTTACCTTAGAGTTATCATACTTTCAAATAAGATACATTGGTTCTTGTTGAAAGACTAATGAGACTAGCCTTGTCAAGAGAGAAAGCAAGAGAATAGTTTGGGAATCTTTGAGCACATAATAACCTTGAGCAAGGATGAAAAATGCAGGATTAACCAGCTCCTTATTCTTCCTTTCAGACAGCAGAGAATTTTCTGGAGATAAACCTTCTGAATGTCATGAATGTGGGAAGGCCTTCTGGAGCAAGAAGCCCCTTACTGTGCATAAGAAAATTCATAGTGGAGAGAATCCTTATGAATCTAGTGAATGTGAAAAGACTTTAACTACTCAGGCACAACTCAGAATACATCACAGAATTCATACTGAGGAGAAATGTTATGAATGTAGTGAATGTGGGAAGGCCTTCAGGAGCAAGCAGCGCAAAGCTTGGCATCAGAGAATTCACGTTGGAGAGAAACTGTAAGAGTGTACTGAATGTGGGAAGGCCCACAGGGATAAGACACAATCTACAGGGCATTATAGAATTCATACTGGAGAGAAACCCTATGAATGCAGTCATTGTGGGAAGGCCCGCAGGGATAAGAAGAAGCTCACAGAGCATCAGAGAATTCTTACTGGAGAGAAATCTTATGAATGTAATGAATGTGAGAAGACCTTCAGAGTGAGGATACAACTTAATCCACACCCAAAAATTCACTCACAAAACAAACCTTAAGAGTGTAATGCATGTAGGATGGCCTTTAGATGGAGCATACTTCTTTATGTCCAGCAGAGAATTCATGCTGGTGAGATTTCCTCATGAATGTAAGGAGTATGGGAATGCCTTTCGTTGCAATTCAGATCTTTTTAGACATCAAAAATCCATGTTGGAGAAGAACCTTATGTAAGTGGTGGTATTGCTGGGTCAAAGGATAGGCACATTTTTATAGCCCTTTGGACATACTTCCAAATTGCTCTCCAGAATGCTCAGATCAGTTCACAACTCCACCCAGAATGCATTCATGTTCCAATTTTCCCACATCTTTTCCAGCATTTTTTAGCTATTTCATTTTCATTGTTTATTTCAGCATGTAGAAAAGGAATTAGCCACATTACCGCTTCAGCTCAGAGGGGAAAAGTAGGAGCCATGGGTGCACAATGTTAAAAAATTATACCCCACACTTTTAAAATTAGTGTCATTGGAACCATTTACAACAATGAGCATTTATTAAGCACCTACCACATGCCAGGCACTGTGCTAAGTGTGGAGGATACAAAGAGTGGCAGTAATGACTCCTGCCCTCAAGGAGCTTACAAACTAATCAGAGAGGAATTCTTTTCTAAAATTTTTTATTCTCTGAATTTTTAGTTTAGGAAATAAAACAAGCATTTCCAAAGCATACTAAGATTTTTAAAAAAGGATTGCACGGGAAAGTGCAAGTCTGTTATGTACAACTTGCTGCGCCTCTTAAACATATAATAAAGTTATATAAATTTCCTTTCTTTCCCTTCTCTCCCCCACAATCCTCTATATCATACTTGTATTTATCAGTTCTTGCTGGTTGAGGAATTCTTCAATTTCTGGTGTATAACAGACAATGTACTGAAATACAAATAAATATATGAGACAATCCATTGTGCAAAGATGAAATGACTGAGGAAACAAAGGCTCAGTCTTTTGGGCATATCATTTTTATATTAAGCATGGCATGACAGTTACAGAATAAACTGGGACCAGGCCCATTTTCCAACTTGCGGCTAGACCCATAACATAGTGGAAGACATGCTTTTATCCATTAAAAACTCAAACAAAGGGGCGGCTAGGTGTCAGAGTGAATAGATCACCAGCCCTGGAGTCAGGAGGACCTGAGTTCAAATCTGGCCTCAGACACTTAACACACACACACACACACACATACACACACGTCATGTGACCTTGGGCAAGTCACTTAACCCCAATGGCCCTGCCTTCCCCCCTTCAAAAAACAAAAACAAAAACTCAAAACCAATTGATTAATTCGAAATAATACGATTTAAGGTAATCTGATTTCTACTTGGAGGAAAGATTAAGCACTTTCCATGTTGAGATGTAGAGGAGAAACAGGTTCAATTCCCCAAATTCAGAAAAAGATGATGTCTTGTTCCCTCCACGTTTGTATATAATCCAAAGAATATGTAAGCAATAACTAATTGTTCCCTATGGGGTCAGTTTTCAGAGATGTAGAATTGTGAGGAGTCCTTACATCAGTCTTTTTAGATCTTATTGGGTTTCCTGTCAGCATAACCTACGTCCTTATTTGAGGGTCTCTCAAGAGCAGGTAGAAGGGTTCTGGTTTCCCAGCCACACAGGACTACGTTCAAACAATGCAATAATGTTTTCTCCCAATTCTCACAACTGAATAAATTTTTTTTTTCACAAGGCCGTAGTTGGACTAGACCTGTAATTGAACAGAAAAAGATCTGAGCTCCCTCCAAAACTGAGTCACAAAATGGAGTCAGTGAGCTTCACTCAATCACCTCCATTCCCTTTAGTACTTGCTATCCTGATGCCCTCCATTCCCTCAATCTGCAGGGCAAGTAGTTTACATTTGAACTTCGCAACACTTAGAGTTATAGCTGGGTAAGCACAAATGTTTTGGGTATTTTAAGAATTAGTGACATTCAAGGATGTGGCTGTGGAATTCACCTGAGAGGAGATGGTACAACTGACCCCATCTCAGAAAAAGTTGTACAGGGATGTGATTCTGGAGAACTCTAGGAACCTGGTGTCTTTGGGTAAGAACAGCTACCCCTTTGGAGTCTTGATAGATGCTGTGACAACTTTCAAGATCTTAACAACTATTCTTTGGCATACAAGAGCAAACTATTCCTGATGCTTTTGTAGCCAAGAGACAGATTACTTGTGCTACCCTTTTCCAGGAAAAAAAGGTCTTTACTTAGAAAGCCTGGAAACTGAATTCTTAATTTGCTGTTATCTTTGAGAATGCATCTTCCCCTCTCTGTTGCTTCAGATCAAAGATTTTCTTTTAAATCTCAATGTAGGTTTCATCACACACAGTGTTCCCACTATATAAGCAGGGAGTGAGTCAATTGAGCTAATTTTTTCCCTAAGTCCTGCTCAGAAATCCATTCTACCATAATATAGAATGTCCTTTGGTGGTCCTTTGCATGATGATTGAGGTCTTCCTAGCAGGCCTAACTTTTTCCCCAAAGATGGCTTCAACCAATTTGGAATTATTTTATTAAGTTTTATGGATGATTAAAAAAAAATGTAATATCTCTTCCCCTTGACACCTTGAAAAAAAAAAGAACTCTGCTGCTCCCTCTACTTGTAACAACAATACAATATTCACAATGCCCATGGTGACTATAAATATGCTGGTGTAGTTTTGAATCACAAAATGCAACAGGCTCTCCACATGCAGGACAGAGCCAAAGCATTTATTCAAATACCAGAAAGCTGAGTCCCCAAACCAGAAAGTCAAATCCATTATAGTAGCCAAAGAACTGGTACATGTAGTTAATGCAATGAACACCCATGTTCCCAAGCCTTCAAAACAAAACAGGCTCCCCCAGGCAAAGATCCTCCTCTCCTCACTCACTGGAACTGCTTAGCCTCCAAGATCCTCCTCTCTTCTCTCAAGGCAACTGCTTAGCCTCCACCCTGCTCGCTCCCTGAAGTTTTGTTCCCAGCAATTCCTGGGAAAATTGTTGCCTTAGTACTGGTCAGTTATTTCTCTTATGTTCGTTGAAAATTACCTTCTCTTAAGCTGGCATTCTCTTGCTTCACTTGAATGCATTCTTCCCCCTTAAAATAAGTAATGTACTCTTATAAATTCTTAGCTCTCTTCTGATATTTTCTTTTGTTATGTTTTCATCTTTATATTTGTTTGCTGCTGTTCATTTTTTAACATATCTAATCTTAACCTCATTCCCCTTTCTTCATTCTACCATGCTATGTATCATCCTGGTTTTTATTATGCTTTGAAATTATGTTCAGAAAGGCATATTAATATGTTCACATGACAGGACTAATGTAAGCATAGCCCCATCACTGGACCTATAGGTTTTCAGTATTTTGCTATTTCACAAATAGCTTGTTGTGAAAATTTTACCTAGAATGTTTTCTTTGTTTTCAGTTACATATTGAGGAAGGAGACCTGGTCCTGGGACCATTGGGTCAAAGGATATCAACAGTTTTGTAGCTCTAGCTGAAATCACTGTTCCTTTTCAGAACAAAGGCAATAACAGCTTAATTAGAAGCTATTTCAACATAACTGGCAAAATTTATGATTTTAAAGTATTTTTGCTGATCTGATGGCTATTTATTGCTACCACCAAATTGGTTTCATTTCACTTCTTTGATTACCAAAGATTGAGTAGTGTTTGAGGTAATTGTTAATAATTTCTCTTGGCCAAAACACCTATATGTCTGACTCTTAAAAATTTCAGTCAATTTCTTACAAAGTAGATATGCTGAATTTTTAGAGGAAATTTATGGCAACAATTGTCACATTTTCCCCCCTCATATTTCTTCTTTATTCTGTTTACTTCCTGTATCTATTTCTCTTCCTCACTGTAAACTCAATTCTCTATTTTCTTCCTCTTCAGTTTTTTTTTCTCTTAATATTTTCACCTTAGATGATGAAGATACATTTTCAGTTTCTTGAAGTCATCTTTTTTTTTTCTGAATAGTCTCATTCCATTGAAATATCAGTGAGATAAAGAAGAGTTCATTTATCCCTCCAGGTAAATTCATCCTGAGTCAAATCATTTACACATGTTACCTTTGAATCATACTTTCAAATAAGATACCTTGATTCTTGGTGAAAGACTGGCCTTCTCAAGTGAGAAAGCAAGAGAAAAGCTCTAAAACCTTTGAACAAGTAAGAACCGTAGGAAAGGGTGGAAAATGCAGGGTTAATCAGCTCTTCATTCTTCATTTCAGACAGCAGAGAATTTACTGGAGATAAACTTGCTGAATATAGGATATATATGAATATAGGAAAGCCTTCTTTAGCAAGAAGTACCTTGTGCATCAGAGAAGGCATACTGGAGAGAAACTTTGCAAATGTAGTGAATGTGGGAAGGCTTTCAGGGACAAGACACAACTGACAGTGCATTACAGAATAATGCTGGAGAGAAACCTTATGAAGATAATGTGTAAAAGCCTTCAGATAAAAATGTAATGTGCAGGGCATCACAGAATTCAGACTGAAGAGAATACTTATGAATGTAGTGAATGTGGGAAGGCCTTCAGGAGTAACTCACAACTTAGAGTGCATCAGGGAATCCACACTGGAGACAATCTTTATGAATGTAAGGAGTGTAGGAAGGCTTTTCTCTTCAACTCAGAACTTATTTGACATCAGAGAATTCATACTGGACAGATGTATTATGAACATAAGGATTTGGGGAAAGGTTTCCACCACAATTCAGATCTGACTCTACATCAGAAAATTTATCGTGGAGAGAAACCTTGTGAATGTCAGGCATGTGGAAAGGGCTTCAGGAAGAAGTGACATCTTACCGATCATCAGAGAATTCATCCTAGAGAGAGGCCTTGTGAAGGTAAGGAATGTGGGAGGGGTTTCTCCACAACTCAGAACTTGTGGTACATCACAGAATTCATACCAGAGAGAACCTTATGAATGTAGCAAATATGAGAGGGCCTTCAAGAGTAACACAGACCTTAAAGTGCATCAGAAAATTCATACTCCTTCTTTAGAACCTTACTAATGTCTAATGTGAAAGTATTTGCAGATCCTATACTTGATTATATGCCTCCATGGGGGTGGGGGGAGTGGAGGGAGGGAGAGAAAATTTGAAACTCAAGGAATTGTGGAACTGAATCTTGTAAATTAACAGTAAACAAACAACTTAATGAAGACCAAAAAAAGAGAAAAAAATTAAAAAGAAACCCAACTAAAAAAAAAAAAGAAAATTCATACAAGTAATTTTTTCTTTTTTATGTTTAAAAATATATTTTTGTTGGTGTATTTTTTTTAACATAACCATAGATTCTCTTAGTCCCCTTTGTCCTCCCTACTCTATTTCTGAAGATTGTCCCATGTAACACATTTAAGGTTTTTTTAGCTAATTTAATTATTTTTAGTTTTCATCATTCACTTCTATAAGTTTTAAATTTTCCCCCCTCCATACCCCTCCCTTCCCAGGATGGCATACAATCTGATATAGGCTCTACATATACATTCCTATTAAACATTTTCACATTAGTCATGCTTTATAGAAGAATTATAATGAAGAGGGGAAACTATGAGAAAGAAAAAACAAAACAAAGAAAAAAAGAAAATAGTCTGCTTTGCTCTGCGTCAGACTCCATAGTTCTCTCTCTGGATATGGATGGCATTTTTCATCATGAGTTCTTTGGAATTGTTTTAGGTCCCTGAATTTGTGAGAAGGGCAAAATCTATCATAACAGTCAATGCAAATTGTGGCTGTTACTGTGAACAATGTTCTCCTGGTTTTGCTCACTTCCTTCAGCATTAGTTCATATAACTCTTTTCCAGGTTTTTCTACTCTGCCTCTTCATCATTTCTTAAGGCACAATAGTATTCCATTCCATTCCTATACCAAAAATTATTCAGCCATTCCCCAGTTGATGGGCATCCCCTCAGTTTCCAGTTATTAGCCACCGTGAAGAGAGGATCTATAAATATTTTTGTACATGTGGGTCCTTTTCCCATTTTTATTATCTCTTTGGGATACAGTCCTAGAAGTGGTATAGATGGGTCAAAGGATGAATGCACAATTTTATGGTCCTTTGGGAATAGTTCCAAATTGCTCTCCAGAATGGTTGAATCAGTTCATAGCTCCACCAAAAATGAATTACTATCCCAACTTTCCCACATCTTCTCCAATATTTATCATTTTCCTGTTTTGCCATGTTAGCCAATCTGATAGGTGTGATATGGTATCTCAGAGTTGTTTTCATTTGCATCTCCCTAATCAACAGTGATTTAGAGCATTTTTTCATATGACTATAGATAGCTTTAATTTCTTCCTCTGAAAACTGGCTGGTCATATCCTTTGACTGTTTATCAATTGGGGAATGACTTGTATTTCTTGTAAATTTGATTGAGTTCTCTCCATGAGAAATGAGGCCTTTATCAGAGACACTAGTTGTAAAAATTCTTTCCCAGGTTTCTGCTTTCCTCCTAATCTAATTTGGCAATTAATTAACCCCAATTGCCGTGCCCTCCCCACTCCAAAAAGCAAAGAAAAACACCAAAAAACAAAAACAAAAAGAAGTGTGGGAAGGCCCCCAAGCTGACTAGACTGTGATCCTGAGTCCCTAGATGCAGTTCAGAGATTCCTTGTTCAGGCACCATGGGAAAAGGAGCTATCCCTCCCCTCTGTAGAGGTCTCTACAGGAGCAAAAGTTAGTGTTATCTTCCCATGGACCTTCAGGGAGGAGGAAGTTATGCTGACTGAGGCAAAGGTTACTGAGTGGATGGTGGTATTGGGAAAGCCTTAGTATTAACTTTGATCCCTGGGCATATGGCATGCAAGATACTCTGGGATGACCTCTTGGCCATGAGATGAGCCTCAGCCTAATGTCTGATGAATCATTGTTGATCATGCTTGAGCTATAATATTTCATAATCTGAGCTATGGTCCTGATGTTGCTGGTGCTGCTTCTGCTCCCATTCATTTGGGTAGCCTCTGTGGATGATGAAGATGTGGAATCACCTTAATTTAAAACAAAGCCTCCCAAGGGCCTGTGGCTGATGTTGATGCAATGTGATTTCTGCCCGAAGCTCTGAACTGGAGTACAGGTAAAGAGCATGATTAACTGTGACCTTCTCATGGTAGCCAAATGCCTGGTCATCTAATTAGTGACACACATGAAAAGATGAATAAGATTCCCATTATGGATATGGAATATAAACAGACTTGTCAGTGAAGAAATCAAAGTGATCAATAATTATGAAAAAGTGCACTAAATCAGTATTGATTAGAGAAATGAAAACAACTTTGAGATGACACGTCACACTACCTTAGTTCTGTCAATGTGACAGAAAAGGAAAATGACAGATTCTGGGGAGGATGTGGAAAAATAGGGGCACTAGCGAACAATTCAGAACTAGTCCAACCCTTCTGGAGAACAATTTGGAACTCTGCACAAAGGGCTGTAAAGCTGTGCACACCCTTGTATACAGCAATACCACTAGCAGGTCTGCATCCCAAAGAGATCAAAGAAAAAGGACATACATAAACAAAAATAATTTACTGTAGCTCTTTTAGTGATGGCAGAGAATTGGAAATTGAGGGGATGCCCATCCACTGGGGAATGGCTGAACAAGTTGTGGTATATGAATGTCATGGAACACTGTTGTGCTATAAGAATTGGTTCACAGGTGGATTTCAGAAAAATGTAGAAATACGTACATGGACTGATGCTGAATGAAGTGAGCAGAACCAGGAGAACATTGTACATAGTAACGGCAACATTGCATGATGACAAACTTGGATAGGCTTAGCTCTTCTCAGTAATGCAATGATCTTGGACATTTCTGAAAGACTCATGATGGAAAATGCTATGCACTTCCAGAGAAAGAACTATGACATCTGAATGTTGTTCAAAGTCTACTATTTTCACTTTTTTGTATTTTCTTTCTTGTGGTTTTCCCTTCTGTTCTGATTCTTCTTTAACAACATGACTAATACAGGGGCGGCCAGGTGGCTCAGTGAGTAAGAGCACTGGCCCCAGTGTCGGGATGACCTGGGGATCAAATCCAGGCTCCGATACTTAGCACAACACCCAGAAATAACTGGCTGTGTAACCTTGAGCAAGTTACTTAACTCCGATTGCTTAAAAAAAAAAAAACAACATGACTAATGTGGAAATATGTTTCTTGTGATTGTACATGTATAACCTATATCAGGTTGCTTACCAACTCGGGGAGGGGTAAGGGAGAAAAAGATTCTGAACTGAAAATCTTAAAAAAGTGAATATTTAAAACCATCTTTACATGCGATTGGAAAAAATAAAATACTATTAAGTAGGAGAATAAAGACTGTTATAGCATCTTGTTCTGGAAAATCCTATCTCCCTACTCTTCGGCTGTACAGAGACTTTTGTCCTGAGATATCTAGAGGACATTGCCCTTTAGTCCAGAGCTTTCTCCTTTCCACTTCCACACCTGAAGTCCCTGATCCCTGATGTGCATGAAGCCTGAGTGTGCTTGACTACCTGCTTTGTGTCAACTCAGAGGATAACAGCTTACTGGGGATGGTGTTCTAACCCACTGCTCTGCAGTACCTCAGACAAGTTACTTTACCTATCAGTTCTTCATCCATAAAACAACAGACCTGTCTTTTCTGATCCCTAAATTTATTTTGGTTTGTGTTTGTTTGTTTTTTATTTTATTTTATTTTCCCTAAATTTATTTTCCTGGAAGCAGGGACACTAATGGAGTACAGGACAGTTGAGTTAAATTCGCCCACTCTCACAATAGCAACAAGGGCTGTTGTGAGCAAAGGAGGCATTAGAGAGCACACCTGAAGCAATCTGGGTTAAGTTTCCTCACAAGTGGATTGATTTGGGACCCACTCAGGGACTCTGGGGATCGGAAAATATTCAAAGTTCAGGATTGTGTGCAGCTGTTTCTAGTAGTAATTCTGCCTAATTTTGGCCTAACAATTAACAGTGAGAAAACATAGGTGCTCCATCCGCCACCACACCATACACAGGTGGAACCATTGGTTACAGCTAATGGAGAAGTGTTTGCTGTGGATAAGTTCACTTACCTTGGCAGTGTACTTTTCAGGGATGTGCCCATTGACAATGGGGTTGATGCAGGCATTGCCAGAGGTGGATCAGAATCTGAGAGGCTCCGAAGGAATGTATGGGAGAAAAGAGGTATTAGAATGACTACCAGACTGAAGAGCCATTGTACTGGCGTCATTGCTGTCCAACTGTGAAACTTGGACAGTCTACCAGCTCCAGGCCAGGAATAGAATCGCTTGCATTTGAATTGTTTGAGGAAGATTCTGAAGATCACCTGGCAGGATAAGGTACCTTACACTGAGTTGAGACTGATTCTTATCTATTAAAAGGACAGTGTAAGGATCTGAATGGGATTAAGGAGGGAGCCAGGTGAAACAGTGAAAACAAGGTCAAGTCCCCTAATTAAGTGGTCTAGGTGGGCTGGGCTTGGCCAGTGATCTGGGCTGCTGAAATGTATGGGAAAATTCAGGTGCTCATATGCTTTCAAAAACATGGTCTTTTCCTTTTAGGGGTCCAGGAATCATTGTGCTAGGGATCCAGGGTCAACAGATATAGCAGGATGACTGGAGATGGCCCAGCCTACAGTGGGAGACATTCATCTTTATAAGCTAAATTCTTAGGGGTTCTCACTTTGACGAAGGCAAATCTCTATTCGTGATTAAGACTGGTTCAGAAATGAGGGGAGGAATGGCCCCTTTTATCTAACAAAAAATAAATAAAATCCACCTGGAAGGGGAAGCCCCTCAGGATTTCTGGACTAAAGAGAAACAATTAGTATTTCCATTCACCCTGAGCTACAGGAGGCCAAACTATGACCAGTAAGTACTGCTTGGGCTGGGTCCTTTTGTTGGCCAATCCATGAGAGCCTGAGTGAATTTTTTTCAGGCCTGGTCTTTAAGAATGAAATCTTTCCAGTAAACCCCATGGGCATGTTGGTCCTTGGGACAGAGGGAGAGGTAGGAGAGAAGGGATAGGGGAGGATGGAGCTGAGTTGCCTAATTGAAATTTGCCAGTTGGGTTGATGAGGGATGACAATAGGTTCAGCAGGAACTCTGATCTTTATCTAAGACCAGAAAGCCTTCGATTCGGTCTGAAAGAATTCAGCCCAAGCCAACTTGGAGTCAGAGTTGTAAAAGTTTATTGTACACTTTATAGTGGGCAAGGGTCTTGAGGGGACCTGCAAGTTTATTATTAGATTGTACAGCCGGCAAGAGTCCTTTAGGGATCTTGCCACCTCACAGGGGTAGAATTAAGGTTTTTATAGAATAATCCAGAGTAGAACCCATGCCAATTATGCTAACTAGGTGATTAAGGGTGGGATTAGGGAGGAGTTAAGGTGGGGCCAGTGTTTAAAGGGACATGTACTTTTAATGTAACTGTTCAGGCATATTGCCCATAATTCACTGGGAAAAAGCCCAAGGGGGGGGCTACCTGGAGGTGTGGTTTTAGGCTTGAAATGTCACTAAGTCAGCTAGTGGTCAAGGGCTGACTGAGAAGTGCCCAGTCTGCCACCCATCAGTGTCATGTTTGACAAGATTGATATCTGGGAACCAAGGCTAATGGAGACTCAGTGTGTGGATAATAGGCTAAGGAGTTAATCCAGAGATAGGGTCCTGAAGGATTCATTGAGGCAGCCAAAGAGTCAACCTAGAGATAGGGTACCAAAGGATTCATGGGACCGGCTGGACATTATACAAGGGGAGATAATAGTTGCCTGAGCAGGAATGTTTATAGATACTTTTGTGAAGGATTCATAGGAATAGCTTGCTATTATTCCAAGCTGAGATAAACAATTCATGTGTTGTTGCTGGACAGAGTTAATGCTCTGAAGCTGGGGGTGGAGGGGAGTCTGATTTTACAAACTGGTTTTACAAATTGGTTTTACAGACTGATGTCACAAATTGGTTTTACAAATTGATGTTACAAATATAGATCCCAAGCACCCCATCATTACTGATGTTACAAATTGGTATTACAAATTGATGTTACAAATATAGAAAATATAGATCCCAAGCAGCCCATCAGGGTCACCAGTGAGGCATCTCAGACTACTCACAGTTTATTGTTTGTCCTTTCTTCTGGAAGAGGACTATGTCATCAGGAAGATTCTGCCATCACTTGCAAGTGAATTGGGTTTAAGTGAGGGAGGGTTGTACAAGGTAAGCAACTACTTTCTCCTTGGGAGCCATTTGAGTCCAGTGGCAAAATAGAGATCGGGAAGACTTGAGCTGCAACTTGGACCAACTCTTCTTGGAAGTGATTTAGAATAATGGTGACAGTTACTAAAGGGTACTACATACCCTTTGGCCCAGCAATACTACTACTAGGTACAAAGGGATCAAAGAAAGAGGAAATGACCCATATGTATAAAAGTAATACTAGCAGCTCTTTTTGTGGTGGCAAAGAATTGGAAACTGAGGAAATTCCCATCATTTGTGGAATGGCTGAAAATGTTATGGCATACAAAGGGGATAAGAAAATATTGTAATCTAAGAAATCACACAAGGCTCTTTTTCATAGATCACAAGAAAGACTTGTATGATCACCGCAGAATTTAGTTAGCAGAGCCAGAAAAAATTTCACAAATGACTGTATTGTAAAGACAAACAACTTTGAAAGACTTAAAAACTCATGACCGCTGTGACCCACCAATTTTTTTCAACAGGATTCATTATGAAATATTCTACCCAACTTCTGACATTTATGTGATTGACTTTTATATTAGACCTTTCAGTGAATCATCTGAATTAATTTCTTTAAATATCAACAGATTTGACTTCTTTGTTTTCCAGGGACCTCTTAAAAGTGTTCTCCAGCACCACAATTCAAAAGCATTCATTCTATGGCACTCAGTTTTTCTCATATTTTAGATGTGGCCAATGTGAGACTTTATTTGGCTTGCCTACGACTTGTTATTACAAGGATTTTGGCTATTTTCCCCCTCAATATGGAGGAGGAAGTGGGGAGGCTAGAAAATAGATTTTTGGTAAGAGTGGCCACCCTTCCTTAGACTGAAGGAGGAAGGGTAAGAAGAATCCCTTATCATATGGGCATTTCTCCCTACTGCTACCCTGATAAGTCATATCTTTTTGTCTAATGTATAGTAAGGCTATGAGACTCAAGTTCTTGATTCATATCAGTTTTTTGGGGTAAATGCTATTATGTTAAGGTGACATGGCTAATTTTGTGTGTGTGTGTGTTAAGTGTCTGAGGTCGGATCTGAACTCAAGTCCAGCACTTTACTCACTGCACCACCTAGCCGCCCCAAAACTAGTCAGTCTTGATCTTTGTGAGTGTTCTGAGTCAGATGAGTAAATGAGTGCTATGCACCAAATCTCTCAAAGCTGCCCACTCCTTTTCTGCTCTACTGTTGACCGATAAGTGCTGGCTCAACTTTCCCTCCAAGTTAACAGCAAACTCTTTCTGCTCAGAGAAATGCTCTGATCTGTTGACACTGATTCTTCTGATAGTCATTTTACTTTGGGGCTGGGGCTTTTATTGAATGAGAATAGTTAACTTGTAGAGGATAAGTCTATGATCAGTCCAGCAATCTGCACCACATATTGCCTTCATCATTCTCCCATCCTCTCTGTCTCTTCATTGTCTATTTCGTCACAGTCAGTTTCTGAAAAAAAGATGTTTTTCCTTCATCCTCCAAATTTTAACTTCCTTTATGCCAACAAAGACCAAAAATATCACTGATAGTGAGTTTACTTGACAGATCATAAACATTCTCCTCTTCTCTGCTATCAGAAGTCATTTTTATAAAAGAATTCTTTTCAATTTAAGGAATAAAACATACATTTCCATAAGACAATACAATAAAAAGATGATTATACATGAAATGGCAAATCTGCTGTGTACAACTTGCTACTCATTTCAAAATACAATAAAATTATCATGTAAAATTTTTTTTACTTCCCATCCCCCTTCCACTTTAGGGATTGCTACCATTAGACACAAATAGAGGGTTGTGTGTATGTATATAATATGTACATTTATGTATATAAAATGTGTGTGTGTATATATGTATATATATGAATGTTTCAATACATACTTGAATTTATCAGCTCTTTCTCTGGATGCAAATATTATCATTCTTCTTGTGTCCTTTATAGTTATTTGGGCATTTATAGTAGATAAAGTATTTACTCAGAATCAATTTTAAAATAATATTGCTGTTACTGTCTACAATGTTCTCTTGGTTCTCCTTTTTTTTTCATCTTTATTATTCCATGGAAGTCTTTCTGGGTTTTTCTGAAATCATATAGCTCATCATTTCTTATAGCTCAGTAGTATTCCACCACAATCATATACCACAGCTTCTTCAACCACGTTGTAATTAATGGCCATCCCTGCAATTTCCAGTTCTTTACCACCAGAAAGAGAGCTGCTATAAACATTTTTAGAACATATAGGTTCTTTTCATTTTTCTCTAATCATCTTTGGAGATAGACCATGTAGTGGTCTTGCTGGATCAAAGGGTATAGGTAGTTTAATAATTCTTGGGGTATGATTCCAGATTGGTATCCAAAATGATTAGCTCGTTTTATAATTGCACCAAAGATGAATTCGGGTCCCACTTTTTCCACATCCCCTCCAACATTTGTCACTTTCACCTTCTAACATTTTAGCCAAACTGGGAGGTGTAAAATGATATCTCAAGGTTGTTTTTAATTGACATTTCTCTAATTAGTAAAAATTTACAGCATTTTTTATGACTGTGAATTGTTTTCATTTCTTCATTGGAAAACTGTTCATATATCCTTTGAGCATTTATCAATTGGGAAATGCTTCATATCATTATAGATTTGACAAAGTTCTTTATATATTATTATATATTATATTATTTATTTGGTAAACTGTTTACAGAAATTTTTCTCCAATTTTCTGCTTTTCTTCTCATCTTGACCACATTTGTTTTATTTATACAAAACCTTTTAATTCAATGCAATCGAAATTATCCATTTTATACCTTACTTTGCTGTCTATCTCTTGTTATAAATTGTTCACCTATATATGTATGATAAGTAAAATTTTGACTTTTTTTCAGTTACTTGTAGTTCACCATCTTTTTCATTTTTAATTAAGTAATTTTATTTTTTAACTTTTGTATGCTCTGTTGGGTCTCCTTATTTTACACTTAATGCATATCTTTCATTGCTTCTCAGAATTCCTCATATTTGTCATTTTTAAGTACATAAATGCATATGCCATTTTTTTCTAGCTCACCTTTTCTGGTGAGAATTCATTTGTTTCTAGTTCTCTGCTGCCCCAAAGAGTGCTCTTATGAATGTTTTTGTAAAAAACTCAGTTTTGCCCTTGTTCTGATTTTACAGAAAGTGAACGACAACATAATACAGTGAGAATAGCTCAGGATCTGAAGCTGGGAGGACCTGGACTCAAAGGGCACATTTACCCTTTACTCTGCTTTGGACCTTAAGCAAGTCACTTTCTCTTTGGGCCTTACTTTTCCAATGTGTAAAATGAGAAAATTAGACTCTGAAGTCTCTTTATGGTTGAAATGTATTAATTGGAAAGTAAAGGTCCTTCAACACCCTTTTCAGTGCAAAAACTTATTCACATACTGTTATATTACAGGAGATTGTAATCTCCCATGCTCACTTTTGCTCTTATGGTTCCAGGAGCATTGGACACACTCATGTTCATTTCAGAGCAACATATTCAGGAAGCACAGACATTGGATGAAAGGAGAAAGGGAGCTGCCTTAGCTGTGAAGAGATCAGGCTGACTGGTCAAAGGGGCTGGGCTTGTTAAGATCGGAAGAGAAGATTTAGGACACAGCTTCTTCAACTATTTCATTTTCATTGTATATTTCATCAAAGGGAAAAGGACTTAGCCATATTGCTACTTCAGCTCAGAGGGCACAAGTAGGAGCCACAGTGACCCATTGTAAAAAACAAAAACACACATTTATAATTAGTGTCATTGGAACTGTTCACAACATTAAGTATTTCTTAAGCACCTACAGGTGCCAGGGGTGCAGGATACAAAGAATGGTAATAACGGCTCCTGCCATTGAGGAGCTTATGAACTATTCAGAGAGGAATTGTTTTCTAAGAATTTTTATTCATTTAACAAAGAATGGGCTGAATCTAACAAGAAGGGACTTAGGAGGGATCGATGTAATCTACATTTTTGACCTAACTGAGGCACTAACAGTAATCTTAACTTCAGGACTTTGCTGGACAAGTTCCTCTCCTCTTCTTATGTGTGGCATATTGCTATTAAAAGGAGAAGAATGGCTTTTTGGGGGTCCAATGTGCATGAAATCATTGTAACTGTTTCGATTACAAGTCTGTATAGGAAGTCTCAAAACAATCTACTAAATGATAAGAAAATGACAAAAAATATCTCATAATTTGAACTATACAGGGGACCTGATGTAGAAACCTAATACAATAAATTCTCATTTAAAACAAAAAAGACCCAACGAATCAATAACAGAATGATTATTTGCATTAACAAGAGGATTCGTGTATTAAATGAGTATAAAAGGAGGTGCTTTGCCTTATGAAAGAAAATTAAAGGTCCTATGAAAGTCCTATAAATTTCTCTCATGTATTTAAAATATGATTTGATAAACACAACTGCTCATGGACATGCCAATTACAGGAAACAACGTAAAATGAAAAAAAACTATTCTTTAGTGTTCTCACCTTTAGGAAAGCTCCTACCCAGGGGGAGGGCCTTGGGACAGGAAATTACTTTGTGATTTTTAGGAGGCAGAATTTATTTTTGGACATTTAGATTCAAAAGTTTAGGATAACTGTTAATAACTAGAAATGAGCAGAACACCCACACCATATCAAGTCTTCAGTGTAATTTGTGGTTAACGATGGTTTCTTTTTTAAAAAGACAAGGCTATCTCATGGGAGTTAGGGGAGCCAGACACCCTTTTTGTTTTAATTTCACCAGTGTTATGTATTAGAAACGGGGTTCAGTCACTCCCTTAAGCAAGGAAACTTGAAGGGAAGTGAATGAAGGAAGCATTTATTTACACTCCAGAGGTGAGGCATGGTATCCTGTAGGGAGGCAAGCATACACACAGAGGCTAACCTGAGTTTTTATGCATAAGTCCTTTCCGTCCCCTCCGTTCAGAACTAGGATTGGTCCCAGCTCCTCTGGGTTACAGTCTTTCTCACCCACCCATTACATGTGCTCCTGATCAAGATCCACCTCCTGGTCATGGGTAGCCTGTGAGGATAAGGAGGCTCTATTTCTGTGCAGGGTATATGCATGAAGGCTATTAGGCATGTGCAGCAGTTAGGTCTCAGGGCCCAGGAATAAAGTCTGGAGGTCAAGCCATGCAGCCAGCTTGGCTCTAATGCCAGCTTCACTACCTCTAACATGCTTGAGCTAGGAGGCCCTGACCTTCCTTACAAGACAGAATGTGCTTATTGGCTAACACTGTATCCCTTAGCAAACTCCTTGTACAGCAGTATCTGTGAAAGCAGGACTCCATATATTACTAGACTCTTTTTCTCACATTTTGCTTTACTTGTCTTTTTGTGTATTCTATGTATTTCTCACTGGATGTCGCTGTAACTTTATTTGTGCCTTTGTGTGTTTTTCTTTTAAATCTGTGTATTCTGTATGTTTGTGGCTAAGTGGCGCTGTGACCTTAACTTTTGTCTTCATCTGCTTTACTTGCTTCTCTTTGCAGCTGATTTACCTGCCTTTAATTTCTATCTTGTTCTGTTTTTACTTGTCTTTATGGGCCAACAAACATCTGTGCCCCAGGGGGATGAATCTCCTTTACAGTATTTTTTAAGGAACTTCTTCAGAGAGTTCCGGAGAACCGTGGCAGACTATGGATACTGCCTGAACAAAGAAATTTCTAAATTTGCCATCCTGTAAGATTAAAAAAAAAAAAAAGCAGCCAAAAGAATGCTGTACCTGAGCTAGAAAGATTGATAGTCTCTTAAAGACAAGTAGTTGGCAGAATACCATTTCTCCTTCTACTCCAACTCCAGCCAAAGTTCTCCAAGTAGAAAGACAAATGGACAAAGAGAAAATGGGAAATTTCTCCCCTAAAATCTATCTAAGAAAAAAGGGGTCACTTCAATGATCAAAGGTTTCCAAGCTGCACTTTGAAATAGAACTAACACTTAACCCTTTCCTGGGTCACAGAAAGAGAACTGTGCAACATCATTGGGAATATAGATCCAGGTAACTGAATTCATTCTGGTTACTATTTGGCACTACAAAAACTGAAGTTTAAGGTCATCAGACTGGTTATTCAATTGTTTTTATTTCAAAGTTCAAAATTAAGACCATGATTGTTACTGGTAAACAATTGTATTGTCTATGTTGTATGAGAAACAGTTTCTCTTAAAATCTTGGAGTAGATCTGAAATTTTAAAGGAATGAACACCTGAGAAAAGTTTACTTGAGCAAAAGGTCAAAAATAAATCCACGAAGATTCTCTTCCCTGTGGTCCCAGTTCTTTTTTTTTTTTTTAAGCAATCGGGGTTAAGTAACTTGCTCAAGGTTACACGGCCAGTTATTTCTGGGTGTGGTGCTGAGTGTCTGAGCCCGGGATTCGATATCCAGGTCGTCCCAACACTGGGGCCGGTGCTCTTACTCGCTGTGCTACCTGGCCACCCCGGTCCCAGTTCTTCTTAGCTAGGGCTACGGAGCCTTCCCCTGTCATCCAGCTCTGATGGAGCTGAGGAGACAGTAAGAGGTTTGAACCATTTAGATTTTTTCTCCCTGTTGTCCTGGCTATAATTGAGCTAGGGCTACACTGAAGTTAATTTGAGTTAACTTCCTCCAGAAAGAAAAAGGGGGGAAGGTACAGTAGCTACATCAGAGCTATATGGGCTTGTCATCTGCCTACCTGAAAGGTTAAATCCCTGGAATAGAAGATTTTTTCTGAATGGCATGGGAACAGTTAGACAAGGGAAAAGAAGCTTGTGAAACAAAGGTACAAATACAAGTTAATCATTATCCCGTATACTAAGCCTGGGATACATCTGAGCTACTAAAGTGTGTGTTACATCTGAGCTATTCAGCCTAAAATTATATTTTTTTCCACAGCCTAAATAGTTTAGTAAAAGGATACTTGACCTAGCTCCCACCAGCAATAGTTTTAGATTCCCAGGTACCCTGAAGCCCATCCCTCTAAGTAAGCAGAGACTGAAGTTTCTACTTCAAGTTCCCCAAACTCTCCTCAATGCTCCAGGCTAAAAAATCTCCTGGCACTCCCCAGTCGAGCACTGCCCTTTTTCTCTCAAATCAACCATCCCATAACCAGGGTCTGCTACTAGGAAGCATTTATAGAGGTTTATTTGGTAGAGCATAGACTGATAATGTGCTCTGAGTGTGATGAATTTGGAAAAATGGAGGGTTTTCCTCTGAAATACAGAGTTCACTCTACCATGAAGCCCCAACTTCAGTACCATCTAAGAGGTCTCTCCCTTGCTGCAAATAATCACTTTGCTTGTTCCAGTGCCAAGGAATTAAAGAAGGTTGCTAAGGACTCCTGGAAAACAATGGAGCAGGGAGAAAACACCCCAGAATATAGAGCAAAAAGAGAAAAACCAGAGAGGTAGGGCTAAGAGAAAGATGAAAGAGAGAAAATCAGAAAAGTGAGAAAAAGCTTGTCAGTGAGAAACAGTGTGTTCCAAACTCTGCACTGACTGGTTGTGTGACCTAGAATAAATCATTTAACCCTGAGTCTCAATTCATCTGTAAAGTGAAGAGAGGAGAAAATGAAGTCAGAAGTCAACTAGCCTCTTCACTTGGTAAGATCAATCATTCTTCTATGTAATTTGGAAATGCAATTAATGTCATCTCACAGTTTATACTATTGTTGTATTTCTACACTGTATATTATAAAACCTGAGTAAGGAGAAAATTGTGTAAAACCAGTAGTGTTACTTTAAATATGTATATCTGCTATTTAGAAAAACTATTAACTAAGCTATTTGGGGCTACTATTTTAATGCTAAAACCTGTAACAGTTAATTGATTATTGAATGGGGAAAAGAGGAAACTGACTGGATGAAAACTTGTCTGACTCGTTCTGCCCATTCAGAGCAGTCTCTCCTGCTGACAATTCATATAAATTTTCCTCATGTTGTAAAACTGTCGAATCCCCTAGAAATTATCTCCAGGCAAGGCCATTTAGCCTGAGAAAAGATATGTAGTTTTTAAATGAATCTAACTTGCTAAGAAGTTGCAAAGATTAAAAAGATTTTTATCAATTGGCTTTTATATTTTAGAAGGATGGTAAATGGAATTCCTTACATTAAAAGATCTGATATATTTTTATTGCTTATTGCAGCCCCATGAGAATAGAAATAATTATAAATGGCTCTAAGCTGTGATTGGTGAAACTCGTTGTTTAAGGTAAAAAAAAAACACTTGGGACCATAACTAAATTTTATTTTGAGTCTGAATTTGGATATAGTTGTCTGCATTAAATCAGTGTCTGAGAGAAACTGCCACTAGCTACTCAGAGGAATGTGATCCTGTACTGTCAACAGGTGGAAGTCTACATTTGGTAAAGGCCAAAGGGACAATCAGCCTATCTGGGATGGGATCCCTCCTGGCTCAGTTTACCTATGAGGTTCCTTTGAAAAGGAATCTTTCCCACCTATTCCTGAGTCTACTATGAGATGGAATAGATGTTGCATGAGATGGAATATCTGTAACTGTACCTGAATTTATACAGAGCCAAGAATTTTTTCTCTTGGCACATTTGGAATGTCACATGTCCCTGCTTTTTTCCCCTCTATAACAGGTCTCTATGCTCAGAACAAGTAATCAGTAAAAGACACGAGCTCTTTCTTGTTAGCTTACTGGAAAAATCTAATATTATTTTTCATCTAGAATTAAAACATGTACAGAAAGTTATGCAAACTGCTTAAGATCATTTAAAAGTTTTCAATTAATTTCCTTCACAAAAGTTTAGTGATCATTTATAAATCTTGAAACTGTTTTGAAGAAGGAAAATACTTTTAGAAGAAATTTTTAACATCTCTAGTGTGATTTTAAGAGACCCACTAAAACCTCCACTTGTAAAATTGATGTAACAAGTTGTGAAGCAGAAGAGAACTTGCTATTTTGATCCATTATTTAAGCAAGTGTTAATATTTGTAATTGAACATATATGTGTAAAATTCATTCCCCTTTTTCAAATTCTGTTTAGCACCCCACCTTCTATTGTATTTTGGGTGATGAATGCTGTTATGTATGACTGTTAATGATTTACTTCTTTTTTTTTTTTTAAAGCAATTGGGTTAAGTAACTTGCTCAAGGTTACACAGCCAGTTATTTCTGGGTGTGGTGCTAAGTATCTGAGCCCAGATTTGATTTACTTCTTAAGTCTCTCCAAGGTCTCCGAAACATCCAGGAGGCAGTCCCAGCAGTGTACCAGACCACTCCTCTGTTAAGATGGCCAGAAAAAAAGCCTGGATCCACCCCTCACACATCCTGACGCTCCTATTCCTGTCATTCTTGCCTTTGTCTGGTTCCAGGTTCCAACTCCTATGCTCCCACCTTGTACTCTTGGACTCTTACTAAGACAGAAGAGGAAACTGAGGCAAGCAGGGTAAAGTGACTTGCCCAGGGTCACACAGCTTGTAGTATCTGAAACCAGATTTTAACTCAGGAAGATGAGTCTTCCTGACTCCAGGTACAGGACTCTGTGCACTGAGCTATCTAGGGGCCTTCCTACACATCAATATATTCACACACATACAGTCAAGCATTTACACAGAGGAAATCCTATTCAGTCTAACTGTCTCCTCTTAAAAGAAGCAGTGTGAAATGGTAGAAACCGCATGTTCTCTCATCAGAGGATCTGAGTTCCAATCCAGGGTCTTTCACTTACTCCTGATGTGAAATTAGGGAAATTGTTCCCCCTCTCTGACCTCAGTTCTCCATCTGCAAAATTATGAGGATGTAATAGATGACTTCTAAGATCCCAGCTCATTCGAAATCTATGATCCTATGATACACAGTGATGGTCTTTTACTTATTATGAGAGATTCCAGTTCTTTAGTATCATCTTACAGGAATAGTTAGGACAGTTCTCCAGAAGCTATGCGGGTCATCTAGAAAGTTTTCCCGGGGTTGTTCTATTTTAAAGCATCCTAAAGGAGCAGATATTTTCTTAGTAAACCAAGTTCTTAGGCTATTTTAATACCCTTTTGGAAGTAATATTTTCAAGCAAAGGAAGATGTTCTATGCTAGGATAATTCTCTGGCCTCTTTCTTCCCTGTCCCTCTAAATGCTGTGGCCTTTTCCCTAAGACAGCTTCTGGGGTCCACTGCTAGTATGACTGCCCCATGGAGTGGCATCTGGACCCATGTGGGCTCTAACAGCAAGATGTGGTTCCTTGAATAGTTTTAAATAATTCAGGGTCCTCCTGACCCCCGACATATACAAAATGTGAGAAAAAGAGTGTAGTAATATATGGAGTCCTGCTTTCACAGATACTGCTGTACAAGGAGTTTGCTAAGGGGATACAGTGTTAGCCAATAAGCACATTCTGTCTTGTAAGAAGGAAGGTCAGGGCCTCCTAGCTCAAGGATGTTAGAGATAGTGAAGCTGGCATTAAAGCCAAGCTGGCTGCATGGCTTGACCTCCAGACCTTATTCCAGGCACCTGAGACCTAACTGCTGCACATGCCTAACAGCCTTCATGCATATACCCTGCATAGAAATAGAGCCTCCTTATCCTCACAGGCTACCCATGACCAGGAGGTGGATCTTAATTAGTAGCACATGTAAAGGGTGGGTGAGAAAGACTGTAACCCAGAGGAGCTGGGACCAATCCTAGTTCTGAAGGGAGGAGCCAGGAAGGACTTATGCATAAAAACTCAGTTTAGCCTCTGTCTGTATGCTTGCCTCCCTACAGGATACCATGCCTCCCCTATGGAGTGTAAATAAATGCTTCCTTCACTCACTTCACTTCAAGTTTCCTTGCTTAAGGGAGTGACTGAACCCCCGTTTCTAATACATAACACTGGTGAAATTAAAACAAAATGGGTGTCTGGCTACCATGAGATAGCCTTGTCTTTTTAAAAAAGAAACCATCGTTAACCACAAATTACATTGGTGACTTGACTTGGTGTGGGTGTTCTGCTCATTTCTAGTTATTAACAATTATCCTAAACTTTTGAATCTAAATGTAAAAGCAAAATTCTGTTTCCTTCAAATCACAGGGTAAATTCCTGCTCCAGGGTCCTCCCCCTTGGTAGGAGCTTTCCTAAAGGGGAGAAAACTAAAGAATAGTTATTTCATTTTGCCATGTTTCCTGCAGTTGGCATGTCTATGAATAGTTGTATTAATCAAATCATTTTAAATACATCAGAGAAGTTTATATGGACTTTTGTGGTATTATCCTTTTATAAAGCAAAGCCTCCTTTTATGCAGTGATTTAATAGATGAATCCTTTTGTTGATGCATATAATCATTCCCTTATTGATTAGTTGGGTATTTTTTGTTTTAAATGAGAATTTAGTACATTAGGTCTGGTAAATCAGGGCCCCTGTGTAGTTCAAATTATCATATATTTTTTGTCATTTTCTTATTATTTGGTAGATTGTTTTGAGACTTCCTATACAGACTTGTAATCAAAATAGTCACAATGGCACCATGCACATTGGAACCCCAAAAAAGCCATTCTTCTCCTTTTAATAGCAATATGCGACTCCCATAAGAAGAGGAGAGGAACT
>NW_027186114.1:96423-111148 GCF_028583685.1 Petaurus breviceps papuanus | reverse complement strand
GTGACCTTGGGCAAGTCACTTAACCCCAATTGCCCTGCCTTCCCCCCTCCAAAAAAAAGCAAAATAATAATAATAACAACAATAATGATAATAAAACTTCCTAAAACTTAGATCTTTATCAATGGTCAGCTTGAAAAAAAAAGAGCCAGAGCCTATCTTTCCTGGCACAAGAATATTGAAACAATGTCCCTTCCACCCCAAGAGCACAGCACTCAAATATAAAAAGAAAAAAAAAGATGAGCAAAAAACAGCAAATATATATTCTCACCATAGAAAATTATTATAGTGACAGGGAAGACTAATACACAAACTCAGAAGAGGAAAACACCTATGGGCAAAACTTTAAAGGAAAATGGGAAGTGGTCTCAAGCCCAGTAAGAACTCATGGAAAAGGTCCAAAAGGAGTTTAAAACCCATATAAGAGAGGTAGAAGAAAAAATGGGAGAAGAAATGAGAGTGATGCAAGAGAATTATGGGGTGGGGAGTTTCAACAGATTAGAAAACAGTTTAAAAAGTTGAATTGACCAAATGGAAAAAGAGATACAAAAATCCATTAAAGAAAACAACTCCTTAAAGAATACACTTGGCCCAATGTAAAAGAAAGTTCAAAAACTAATAGAAGAAAACAATACCTTAAAAGTGAGAATGGGGCAAATGGAAGCTAATGACTCTAATAGACATCAAGAATTAAACAATTCAAAAGCAGGAAAAATGGAAGAAATTGCAAAAGATCTCATGGGAAAAATGACTGACCTGGAAAATAACCCCAGAAGAAACAGTATCAGAATCATTCTACTACTTGAAAGCCATAATCAAAAGGAGAATCTAAACAATATCTGTCAAGAAGTGATAAAAGAAAACTATCCTGATGTTCTGGAACCATTGGGCAAAATAAGCATCGAAATAATCTACTCATCATCTCAGAAAAGTGATACCAAAATAAAATGTTAGAGCCAAATTTCCAAACTACTAGCTCAAGGAAAAACTACTGTAAATGGCCAGAAAGAAACAATTGAATCAGGATTACACAGGATTTAGCAATAGCAACAATAAAGGATCAGAGCTCATGGAACATGATATACTGGAAGGCAAAGGAGCTATGATTATAACCAAGAATCACTTATCTGGCAAAATTAAGCATAATGCATTAAGGGGAAAAATTGACCATTCAATGAAATAGAAGGATTTCAAGCTTTCACCGGGAGAAGACCAAAATTATAACAAAAATTTAACCTCAAATATCAAGACCCCGGAGAAACATAAAAAAGGTAAAAAGAGAAAAGGAAACAGAACACATTCAATAGATCTAAATTATTTACATGAGAAGATGATACTAGTAATTCTTAAAATTATATTACTAATAGTACAGCTAGAAGAAATATACATAGAGAGAGGGTGTGGATATAAGGTGAATTGGAGGGAGTGACATAAAAATAATTAAGGGATGAGAAGGAAGAGTACACTGGGTGCAGAAGGAAGGAAGTGACAGAATGGGGCAAATAATTTCACATGAAGAGACAAAAAAGACCTATTATGGTAGAGGGGAAAATGGGAGAGTGGGTGATGGGCATCTCATCAGTATTGGCTCAAAGACGGAATTATATGCACAATCAATTGAATATAGAAATCTATCTCATCATAATCAACAGGGAAGTGGGGGGAAGAGGAAATAAAGAGGGGATAGAGACTGACAAAAGGAAGGGCAGATCAGGTGAGTTGGTAGATGGAAACAAATCACCATGGAGGAGGGAAAGGGTATAAGGAGGGGGAGGACAAAAAGGAGGAAGAATAGAAAGGAGGGGAATATACAGGTAGTAATCATAACTGTGAATGTGAAAGGAATCAACTCTCCCACAAAATGGAAGGATAGAACAGAGTGGATCAAAAATCAGAATGCTACAATATGTTATTTACAAGAAACACGTTTGAAGCAGAGACACACACACTGAGTAAAGGTAAGGGACTAGAGTAGAATCTATCATGATTCATTTTAAGTAAAAAAAAGTGAGGATGGAGCCAAGATGGCAGAGTAAAAGCAGGAACTTGCTCAAGCTCCTACTCCAACCACCTCTAATACTTGTTAAAAATGACTCTAAACATATTTTAGTGCTACAGAACCCACAAAGTGACAGAGAGAAAAAAATCTCCCACTTATAGGCCAACAGGAAGGGTCTTTCACACCAAGGGGGGAGCAGAGTATGGTTCCACATGAGCCTCTCCAGCACAGACCCGTGGCACAGACCTACTGGAGCAGACTTCAACAGACTGATTCACTGGCAGTTGTAACAGTTTCAAGACTTCTCCACCCATAAACACCAAAGAGAAAATAAGAGGTCAGTGGGGAATTCAGTTGGAAATGGGTGAGAGAAGATCATGGTCTGACTCCTGCACACAGGGTGGCAGAGGTGATAGTGGCTGCAACTGCCACCTCATGGCTGCATCCTGAGCTCCAGGACTACAAGATTGTAAGTGCCCAAGCAACTGTTCAGAGTGTAATTGCTCTTGCTTTGACATGCTTGGATCTGGTGTCAGTCTTGGGTGGCAATCCTGGGGTAAGGAGTGCTAGTGTGGCAGATTTCCTGTGGTGACTGTAGAGAGGGCATCCTCCTCACAGTTCTGAGGAAGATGCCTGGAAGAAGCTCTGACCACAGCTGTGCAAAAACCTCAGAAATCTGGGACACAGCACTCTCCACTCTGGAAGAAGAGTTCTACTGTGGCAAAGAATGCAAAAGACAAGTAAGTGACTGGCAAAATGACCAAACAGAGGATGTGAAATCAAACTATAAAATTGTTTTTTGGTGACAAAGATGATCAAAACACAGAAGCAAAAGAAGACAGAAAAGTTAAAACTCCTACATCAAAAGCCTCCAAGAAACATATGAACGGGTTGCAGGCCATGGAAGAGGTCAAAAAGAATTTTCAAAATCAAGTAAGAGAAGCAGAGGAAAAATTGGGAAGAGAAATGAGAATGAAGCAAGAAAATCATGAAAAGTGAGTCAATAGCCAGCTAAAGGAGACCCCAAAAAATACCAAAGAAAAAACCTTTAAAAATAGACTAATTTAGGGGTAGCCAAGTAGCACAGCAAATAAGAGCACCGGCTCCAGTGTTGAGAAGACCTGGAGATTGAATCCAGGGCTCAGACACTTAGCACCCACTCAGAAACACCTGGCCATGTAACCTTGAGCAAGTTACTTAACCCCAATTGCTTAGGGGAGCCCAGGTGACTCAGCGAGTAAGAGCACCGGCTCCAGTGTCAGGATGACCTGGATCAAATCCGGGCTCAGATACTCAGCACCACACCCAGAAATAACTGGCCATGTAACCTTGAGCAAGTTACTTAACCCCGATTGCTAAAAAAAAAAAAAAAATAGAATAACTTAAATGACAAAAGAGTCACAAAAAGCCAATGAGGAGAACAATGCCTTAAAAAGCAGAATTTTCCAGATGGAAAAGGAATTTTAAAAACTCACTGAAGAAAAATTATTCCTTCAAAATTAGATTGGAGCAAATAGAGAAGCTAACGACTTTTCGAGAAATCAAGATACTATAAAACAGATCCAAAAGAATGAAAAAATAGAAGGCAATGTGAAATATCTCATTGGAAAAACCTCTCACCTGGGAAATAGATCCAGGAGAGATAATTTTAAAATTATTGCACTATTGGAGTGGCTACGTGGTGCACTGAATAGAGCACTAGCCCTGGAGTAAGGAGGACCTGAGTTCAAATCCGGCCTCAAACACTTAACACTTAATAGCCGTGTGACCTTGGGCAAGTCTCTTAATCCCAATTGCCCTCCCAAAAACAACCAAAAAAAAAAGAAATTATTGCACTACCTGAAAGCCATGACCAAAAAAAGAGCCTAAACATCATCTTCCATGAAATTATCAAGGAAAACTGCCTTGATATTCTAGAACCAGAGGGAAAAATAGAAATTGAAAGAATTTGCCAATAGTATTTTGAAAAATATACTAAAAAAGAAAACTCCTAGGAATATTATAGAAAAATTCCAGAGTTCCCTAGTCAAGGAGAAAATATTACAAGCAGTCAGCAAGAAACAATTTGCGTATTGTAGAAACACAATCAGGATAACACAAGATCTAGCAGCTTCTACATTAAGGGATATGACATCCTGGAGGTCAAAGGAGCTAGGACTGAAGCCAAGAATAACCTACCCAGCAAAACAAAGTATCATGTTTCAGGGAAAACTATGGTTATTCAATGAAATAGAGGACTTTCAAGCATTCTTTGTTTTAATTAATTTGTTTGTTTCCTTTTCGTTTACAGGATTCAGTTCCACAATTCCTTGTTTCATATTTTGTCCCCCTCCCTTTCCCCCCCCCATGACAGCATATAGTCAAGTGTAGGATCTGTAAATACTTTCACATTATACATTACTGAGGTTATAAGGATGGATTGTACCAGCTGGAATAAAAAAATGGTAAAGAGGACATAAAACCAAATAAGAGAAGGAAAAAGATCAGGTATTTTGCTTCCACCTGGATATATACTTAGTTCTTTCTCTGGATGAACATATTTCTCTCCATCATGAGTCTTTTGGGATTGACTTATATCACTTCATTGCTGAGAAGAGTCCAGTCTACCAAAGTTGGTCATCACACATATGTTGTGTCTGTAATTGTGTACAAATTTCTCCTGGTTCTACTCTTCTCACTCAGCATCAGTTTGTATAAGCCTCTCCAGGTAAATATGAAGACTGTCTGCTCCTCATTTCTTATAGCACAATAGTATTCCATAACATGCATATACCACAACGTGTTCAGCCATTCCCCAATTGATGGGCACCCCTTTAATTTCCAATTCTTTGCTACCACAAAAAGAGCTGCTATAAACATTTTTTGTACATGTGGGTCTGTCTCCCATTTCTATGATCTCTTTGGGATATAACTCTAGGAGTGGTATTGCTGGATCAAAGGGTATGAAAGTATTTATACCACTTTGGGCATAATTCCAGATTGCTCTCCAGAAAGGCTGGATCAGTTCACAACTCCACGAGCAATGCATTAGTGTTCCAATTTGCCCACATCCTCTCCAGCATTTGTCATTTTCCTGTTTTCTCATCTTAGCCAATCTGAATAGTGAGATGTGGTACCTCAAAGTTGTTTTGATTTGCATTTCTCTAATCAATAGTGAATTAGAGCATTTCTCCTTGTGCTTATAGATATCTTTAATTTATTTCTCTGAAAACTGCCTATTCATATTCTTTGACCATTTATCAATTGGGGAATGACTTGTATTCTTATAAATTTGGCTCAATTCTCTGTATATTTTAGAAATGAGTCCTCTGTCAGAGACATAGGTTGTAAAGATTCTTTCCCAATTTCCCACCTCCCTCTTAATCTTGGTTACATTGGCTTTGTTTGTACAGAAGCTTTTCAATTTCATGTAGTCAAAATTATCCATTTTACATTTTATAATGTTCTCTAATTCTTGTTTAGTCATAAAGTCTTTCCCTCTCCACAAGTCTGATAGGTAAACTATTCCTTGTTTTAGGAGACTGCTTACAGTATCAACCTTTATACCTAGATCATGTACCCATTTAGACTTGATTTTGGTATACGGTGTTAGATAATGGTCTATGCCCAGTTTCTGCCATACTATATTCCAGTTTTCCCAGAAGTTTTTGTCAAATAGTGAGTTCTTATCCCAAAAACCAGGGTACAATAGATTATTATAATCATTGACTTCTGAATCTCGCGTGCCTAATCTATTCCATTGATCTACTCTTCTATTCCTCAGCCAGTACCAAGTAGTTTTGATGACTGCTGCTTTATAATACAGATTGAAATCTGGTATAGCTAGTCCACCTTCCCTAGCATTTCTTTTCATTAATTTCCTTGATATTCTGGACCGTTTATTCTTCCAAATGATTTTTGTTACTATTTTTTCTAACTCTATAAAGTAGGTTTTTGGTAAATTAATTGGTATGGCACTAAATATATAATTTAATTTAGGTAAAATTGTCATTTTTATTATATTAGCATGACCAAGCCACGAGAAATTGATATTTTTCCAATTAGTTAAATCTGAATTTATTTGTGTGAAAAGTGTTTTGTAGTTGTGGTCATATAGGTCCTGCGTTTGTTTTGGCAGCTAGATTCCCAAATATTTTATGATGTCTACAGTAACTTTAAATGGGATTTCTCTTTCTATCTCTTGCTGTTGAATTTCATTGGAAATATATATGAATGCTGAGGATTTATGTGGATTTATTTTATATCCTGCAACTTTGCCAAGTTTATTTATTGTCTCAAGTAGTTTTTTACTTGATTCTCTAGAATTCTCTAAGTATATCATCATATCATCTGCAAAGAGTGATAACTTGATCTCTTCTTTGCCTAATTTGATTCCTTTGATTTCTTTTTCTTCTCTAATTGCTACTGCTAACATTTCTAGTACCGAGATTGAATAAGATTGGTGATAGTGGACACACTTGTTTCATCCCTGATCTTATGGGAAATGCTTCTAGTTTCTCCCCATAATACTTGCTGATGGCTTTAAATCGATGCTGCCTATTATTTTAAGGAAGGCTCTATTTATTCCTATACTTTCTAATGTTTTTAATAGGAATGGATGTTGTATTTTGTCAAAAGCCTTTTCTGCATCTATTGAGATGATCATGTGGTTTCTTCTAGTTTTATTGTTGATATGATCAATTATACTGATGGTTTTCCTAATATTAAACCATCCTTGCATTCCTGGAATAAATCCTACCTGATCAAAGTGTATTATTCTTGAGATAAGTTGCTGTAGTCTTTTTGCTAGTATTTTATTTAGAATTTTTGCATCTATATTCATGAGGGAGATTGATCTATAATTTTCTTTCTCTGTTTTATCTCTTCCTGATTTAGGTATCAGTACCATGTTTGTGTCATAAAAAGAATTTGGTAGGACTCCTTCTTCACTAATTTTCCCAAATAGTTTGTAGAGTATTGGAATCAATTGTTCTTTAAATGTTGATAGAATTCACTAATGAATCCATCTGGCCCTGGAGATTTTTTCCTAGGGAGTTGACTGATGGCTTGTTCAAATTCTTTTTCTGAGATGGGATTATTTAAGTAATTTACTTCCTCTTCAGTTAATCTGGGCAACTAGTATGTTTGTAAATATTCATCCATTTCCCTAAGATTGTCAAATTTATGTGCATACAATTGGGAAAAATAATTCCTAATTATTGTTTTTATTTCCTCTTCATTGGAGGTAGATTCACCCTTTTCATTTTTGATACTCATAGTTTGGTTTTCTTCTTTCTTTTTTTTAACATATTGACTAAGGGTCTACCAATTTTGTTGGTTTTTTCATAAAACCAGCTCTTGGTTTTATTTATTAATTCAATAGTTTTCTTAATTTCAACTTTATTAATTTCTCCTTTGGTTTTCAATATTTCTAATTTAGTATTTAATTGGGAATTTTGAATTTGTTCTTTTTCTAGGTTTTTTAATTGCATGCCCAATTCGTTGAGCTCCCTTTTCTCTAATTTAATCATGTATGCACTCAGGGATATAAAACTTCCCCTAAGAACTTCCTTTAATGTATCCCACAAATCTTGGTATGTTGTCTCATTATTATCATTCTCTTCAACGAAATTACTGATTGTTTCTATAATTTCTTGTTTGACCCACTCATTCTTTAGGAGTAAATTGTTTAATTTCCAATTAGGTTTTAGTCTGTCTTTCCCTGGCCCTTTATTGCATATAATTTTTATTGCATCATGATCTGAGAAGGATGCATTTAATATTTCTGCCTTACTGCATAGAATTGTGAGGTTTTTATGCACTAGAACGTGGTCAGTTTTTGAGTATGTGCCATGAACTGCTGAGAAGAAAGTATATTCCTTTTTATCCCCATTCAGTTTTCTCTAGAGGTCTATCATACCTATCCTCTCTAAAATCCTGTTCACCTCCTTAACTTCTTTCTTGTTTATTTTGAGATTGGATTTATCAAGTTCAGAGAGGGGGAGAAGCATTCTTGATGAAAAGACCAGGGCTGAACAGAAAATTTGACATTCAAATAAAAGAAACAAGAGAAGCATGAAAAGGTAAATTGGAAAGAGAAATCATAAGGAATTCATTGAAGTTGAACTATTTATTCCTACATGGAAAGATAATATTTATAATTCATGAGACTTTTCTCAGTATAAGGATAGTTGAAGGGAATATATATGTACATATGTATACATGCACATATGTATATATCTGTGTGTAGATGTGTGTACGTGTATACATAGATAGAGGGCATAGGATAAGTTGAATATGAAGGGATGATATCTAAAAATACAATTAAGGGGTGATAGAGGAATATATTGGGAGAAGGAGAAAGGGAGAGATAGAATAGGGTTAATTATATTGCATAAAAGAAGCAAAAGAAAGCTCTTACAGTGGAGGGGAAGAGCAAGAGGTTAAAAGGAATGAGTCAAACTTACTCTGATTGGATTTGCTTTAAGGACATAAAAAGAGACACATTCATTTGGGTATCTTACCCTACAGGAAAGTAGGGGGAAAGGGGCTAAGAGGGGGATGATAGAAAGGAGGGAAGATTGGGGGAGAGAGTAGTTAGAAGCAAACACTTTTGAAAAGGGACAGGGTCAAAGGAGAATATAGAATAAATGGGGGGCAGGATAGGATGGAGGGATATATAGTTAGTCTTTCACAATATAACTACTATGGAAATGTTTTGTGTAACTACACATGTACAACCTATATTGAATTGCTTGTCTTCCCAGTGGGGGTGGGTGAAAAGGGAAGAAGAGAGAGAATATGAAACTCAAAGCTTTAAAACAAATGTTAAAAATTGTTTTTTATATGCAACTGGGAAATGAGATATACAGGCAATGAGGTATAGAAATCCATCTTGCCCTACAAGAAAGTAAGGGAGTAATGGGAGAGGACATAAGAGAGAGCAGATTGGGGGAAGGGGTATTCAGTATGCTTGCCATCCTGGGGTAAATAGTAGGGGAGAGATGGGGAGAAAATTTATACCTAAAAATCTTGTGGAAATGAATTTTGAAAACTAAAACTAAATTATTTATTTTAAAAAGGGTAGCAATCCTGATCTCAGAAAAAGTGACAGCAAAAATAGAGCTAATTAAAAAAAATAATGAAGAACTATATATTGCTAGACGATACCATAGACAATGAAGCAATATCAATATTAAACATATATACACCAAATGGTACAGCATGCAAGTTATTAAAGGAGAAGCTAAGTAAGTTATAGGAAAAAATAGACAGCAAAACCATACTAGTTGGGGACCTCAACTGTCCTCTCTCTGAACTCAATAAATCCAACCAAAAACTAAAATAGAAATGAAGAATGTAAATAAAATACCAGAAAACTTAGATATGACAGACATTTTGCATAAATTAGACATAAAGGTTAGCTCCATAATCAAATTAGAAGAGTAAGGAATAATCTACCTGTCACATCTATGGGGAGGGGAAGAATTTATGAACTAATAAGAGATAGTGAACATTGCACAAAAAATAGATAATTTTGATCATATTAAATTTAAAAGCTTTTGTATAAGCAAAGTCTATATAGTCAGAATTGGAGGGGAAGTAGAAATCTGGGCAACAATCTTTATAGAAAGTGTCCTGATAAAGGCTTCTTTTCTCAGATAGATAGAGAACTGAGTCAAATTTACAACAATACAGCCATTCCCTTAATGATAAATTGCTGAAGTATATGAACAGGCACTTTTCAGATGAAGAAATCAAACCTCCATATAGGCATGTAAAGAAATGTTTTAAGTCACTTCTGATTAGAGATATGCAAAGTAAAACAACTCTGAGGTACCACTTCAGATTAATAAAAAAGGAAAATGATAAATATTGAAGAAGCTGTGGGGAAATTGGATCACTAATGCACTGTTGGTGGAGTTGTGAAGTGATCCTATTCTTCTGGAGAGCAATTTGGAGCTATGCACAAGGGGCAACCAAACTATACATTTTGAGCAAGAAGTTCTACTACTACGTCTGTATCTCAAATAGATCAAAAAAAGTGAAAAAGACCTATGTGTGCAAAAATATTTGTAGCAGACCTTTTCTTGTTGGCAAAATAATGGAAATTAAGGGAATACCATTAGTTGGAGAATGACTGAATAAGCTGTAGCATATAAATATAATTGATTGCAATTATGCAATAAGAAATGATTAACATGGGTGGCTAAGTGGAGCAGTGAGTGGACCACTGGCTCTGGGGTCAGACACATAACACTTACTAGCTGTGTGACTTTGGACAAGTGACTTAAACCCAACTGCCCTGCCCTCCTCCTTCAAAAAGTAAGAAAATAATGATTAAGAGGCCAGTTTCAGAAAATCCTGGCAAGACTAGTACAACCTAATGCAAAGCAAAATGGGTAGAGCCAGGAAAACATTGTACACAGTATCAACAATATTGTGGGGTGATCAACTATAAATGACTCAGCTCTTCTTAGTAATACATTCATCCAAGAAAAGTACAAACGACCCAAGAAGGAAAATCCCATATCCCAATAATGAACTGAAATACTCTATATGCAGAATGAAGCATAGTTTTTTACTTCATTTTTCCTATGTTATTTTTTGCCTTTTGATATGTTGTTCCATGACTGTGATTAATATGGAAATGTTTTACATGATATCACATGCATAAATTATTTCAAACTGCCTACCAATTTTAGGAAAGTAGAGGGGAGGGGTGGGAGCTAGGGGAAAAAAGATTTGGAATTGAAAATTTTGTAAAAATGAATATTAAAAATTTCCTTGACAGGTAACTGGGGAAAAATAAAATACTATTAAATGTTTTTTTTAAAACATAATGAGAATATATTCACAGTATTAATACCCTTTCAATACCAGTATTAATGCATACTTTTGATATAATATAATTGATAAGGATGAATCAAAATGTCAAAAATCCTTTTACAATGTTCATGAAGCACTAGAGTAAACCCAAAGGTTAACTATAGAAAGACGAATACATTATCATCAAAAGGAGGCAGATGACCAATAGATATTCTGAGCACAGATGATACATAAATTAAAAATTAAAAAAAACACTTTTGGAATATGAAGGCATAACTTCAAAAAGTACTGGTAAAGAATGACTAGGAGTGTATCCCATGGAATTTGTTGAACATGTTAGTTCCTGGTTAGAGTTATCGAAAGAGCTTGATTGAAGAGTGAAATCATGAGGTACTCCATGAATCACATATATATGCACTCAACAAATAGTATGTTTCATCGAAAAGATAGCTCTTTCTGACATCTTTGTCTACAGAAACAGACAATTAGATGATAATGGTAATTAAGATCAGGACACTACCTCCAAAATTTAGAGGTTGCTCTTAAAGACCCAGAACTTAATCGAGCAGCAGAAGCCTTCCTTACTTGAAAGATTGCTCTGTTCCTGTGAACCCTTCCTCTGATTGTCCAGTTTATCTAGAACCTCCATTTTAAGGAAATGTGCAAGCTAGACATGTTCACTCACTTCTTTTCTATGCTACATTCCTAATTCACTGTCCTTTTTTTCTCTACCATGCCACTGCACAAGTCCCTTCTCTACCCACTCCCACTTTTCAGTTTCCTCTGTTAATTCCCATTAGAATACAAGTTCTTTGATAAGAACTGTTTTTCTTTTTGCCTTTCTTTCTATTCAAAACACTTATCACAGTGCCTAGCACATAATAAGTATGTGCCCAATACTAAATCACTTGACTTGAAATGGTCAAAACCATACAGCACTGTATTACAGGCTTAAAAACTCAATGGCCTGCAATATAACTCAAAAAAATAACAACAATGTTCAATGTAGCAATGGCACAACTCTCCCTGTAACCCACCCTGAAACACTGACCCTGATCCTATGCCAGTTTGGGAGCAAACGTCCAGGGAAACATTACTTGTGGAGACATGATCTTGTCATTGCCTCTGTGGGGCTACAACCTCTGACTCCTCAGAAGTTATAGCTACTGACAACTGAGAGAAGAAAGATCTCACCACCAATGTCCTTGGCACTGTCAAACAGTTCTACCTCACAGATGTATATAGCTTTATCAATGGAAATGAAATTAAATAAGAAGCATTTGACCTGCATTTCAATTTTACCCTACGGACCAATGAACCTTTTTATCTTATAGTTGAAGACTCTTATAAATTTTATTTTCCCCCATTATAATGTGAACTCCTTGACAGTGGACTGTCATACTATCTTAAGCACTTGGCATAGTCCTTCACACATATTAAGTGCTAAATAAATGCTTTCTTATTATTCATTATAAAAATAATTATATTCATTTCTGAAAATCTCATGACCATTAAACAAAAATGATAGTAAATTATAGACTTGTCCAAGGACTATTTTCATTTTAACAGCATAAAATATTAATCAAGTGAGAATAGTAAAAAATAATTATTAAAATTATTTTTCATGTTGCTGCAGCTCTTCACAGTAGAAAAGATACAGTATTTTGTAGGAGAATTAACTACATACACTGAATTTTCTTATTTAGGTAAGAAATCTCTTTACTTTTTGAGGTCATGAGGAAAGAATCAAATCATGGATATACTAATGGGTACCATTTCCAAATTCTTCTCTGAACTGAGAAATGGGTGCTCAACTTTTACATCTGGGTTGAGATTGTAAAGGTTAATTGAATGCAGAAAAGATTTGAAAGATCAATGGAGTTACAAAGGTAGAAGACAAATACTGCAATGGAAAATTGAGATAGACAGGCATAGAGGCCAAAGTGAAGATTTTGGGAGCAAATAACATTGATAGGAAAATTAGAGGGCAGTGAATTTTAGATTCTGTCGATAGGTAGCAAATTTTACAGTGAAAAATAAAATTTCTGCAGTCCCTTAGGGTAGCAATATTTAGTCTATTTAATAATTTTTGAAAAGAAAAAAAAATTAAGCTCCAGAAAGACAGTCAGAGAACATTTTCCCACAATATTAATTAACTCATTTTACCTCACAACATTCCTGCAAGATACCTAGTATGGTTTTCCTAAGTTCACATAAACGGAAACTAAAGATCAAAGAAGCTAGGTGATTTGGACCAAATTCAAATAGCTAGTAAGGGAGGAACCACAATTCAGAAACAGATTCTTGATTCAGCTAAGTTCAATTCAAATATATATCAAACACATCCTGTGCATTCAAGTCCATTGATTTCTCCATTCAATTATGGTCTGGAGAATTATAGATAATGGATAGCAGTTAGGATTCCCACGCAAGCTGAACTTTGGAGAACAAAAGATAAGTGGACAAAAACATCCTTTAATAAATCTGTGGAATTCTGTATCAAGCAATCTTTTGGAACAGCAGGTTGCTGGGAGAGTTTAGATAAGTCCTGTATTTAGAAATACTTTAGAAGTAAATAAATCAAATTGAGGACAATAAAGAGGCCAAATCACAAACTCCCCCCAAACCTAAAAAGAATTCCTGTCATTATAAATCATCACCAGATAGTTTCCTCATGTTGGTACTGGGGAAAAGACTTCAGATCATGCTATAGAGGCTGAATTTTAAGACTGCTGTAGATAGGTTTTTTGTTTTTGTTTGTTTGGACTTTTTATCTCTAGCACCTAGCACAATGTAGAGCATAGGGTATGTACTTAATAAATATTTATTAAATGAATGAAACATACTTTAGGATTACAAAATCATTGAAATATGCTGATCTTTCTTAATATTATCATCTGTCAACAGAAAAGAGTGCAGGTACGATATCTGAATAGGTCACAGTTATTGATCAATTGACAGCATCCAAAATGGTATAACCAACTAGCAAAACTATGATTTAGTTAATAGTCAATTGTAGTGGAAAGTCAAGGAGAACTCCTCCTGCACTAACTCACTATCTATAATCTGTTTATGGAAGCTATTCCCCACATCAGATGTAATATAATTGTTCTTCATCTCATCATGTTGAAATATTTTTACCTTCAGGTCTCAAACCAGGGCTAGCTTTACCCTGCAGCCTCCTTTCATCCCATACTAGAAGGTGATATTGTCCTTAAACATATTGAGAGCACTTTGTCTAGATCAATGGTATTCAAAATCAGGAATCCCTATTGGTACATGGCCTAAGCTCCACAAATGTGAAACTCAGAAAATGGGTTGCAGCTCATCTTCTACAAATAATGACTTGTGGGGCTTCTTTCTTCTTTCTAACATCCACAACTAGTTTTATTTTCTAGCACTTTTCTGCTTCTAACCTTCCCCAACTGTTCAAACTCTGAACCTTCCCATATATGAGTTGGGTCTTGGCTGATCAACTCAGTTATCACAGAACAGACACCAAGACTCTCAGAAGTAGCTTCACAGTTTTCCCTAGGGAAATTCATCCCATCATCCCCTCACCATCACCTCCCCCATATCATCTTATGACTTTGCCAGTGAACCTTTATGGAATAGGCACTATGTTCCAAGACAACGATCAGTAGAAGTCCTACCTACCCCCTTTGAATTTTAGAGCACAGTGGAGAAATCTTAAAGGATAAGTTAAAAGAAATGTATACAGAGATATAATTAAATGACCTTTTACCCCACTCTTCCAAAACTCTCTATTACTACTGGGGTTCCACCATCCTTTCAGTTACATAGATCCAAAATCTCAATATCATCACTGAACATTGACTCTTCTCCTCCCTCCCTCCTTCCCTTTCCCTCTTCCATCTCTCTCTCTCTCTCTTTCTCTCTCTCTCTCTCTCTCTCTCTCTC
>NW_027186114.1:94483-96323 GCF_028583685.1 Petaurus breviceps papuanus | reverse complement strand
CTCTCTCTCTCTCTGTCTCTCTCTCTCTTTCTCTCTCTCTCTCTCACACACACACACACACACACACACACACACACACACACACACACCCCTGCTCAATTCTCAGATTTCTTCATTTGTTGCCTCCTAAATACCTTGTGTTTCTGTGTCTTTCTCTTCAAGCACACAGCTACTGCTATAGTCCAGGCTCTCATTCTTACTCACAAGGACTACTTCAATAGTCTCTTAATTGGTTTCCCCACTTGAAGTCTCTCCCCATTACAATCCCTACTTTTAACAGATGTCAAAATGACTTTTCCTAAAAAACAGACTTGATCATGTGATTTTTCAACTCAGTAAAGTCAGTGGCTCCTATTGGATCTCAGATCAAATTGTGCTTCCTTTTATCTCATCTTTTAAAAATTTAAATTTTGTGTAAATTATGTGTGTATGCATTTGCAAAATGAGAGTGAGTACTTAATTGTTTCTTTTAATTAGTGGGGTGGTTAATATAAATTTTAGAATTCATTGGTGGTTTAGATCACTATTTTATGTTATCAAACTTTTCACTATAACAAGCTTAATTCTGTAAAAGTCATATATCGCCTACTTGATTGTTGGCACCTTGAAGGCCAGAATTGTGTTAATTTTAACTTGTGATTAATGATTCGTTACACTGAAAGGGAATTTACTTCACACTAAAAGAATGATTAGAATGGAAAACAAACATGCAAATAAGGTCTTCATTCAGTAACTATATAATCCATTTCACTATTTAGCACTAGTTTGTGCTCAGTAAATACACATTCATACACACAATCCTCTTTGTTTTTATTACTGGTATTTACTGTTGTGACCTAAAATTTAAGGGATATTCTTTGCATCACCATGTCTAAGTTACTCAATCATAACTAGTTATAGAGTTGTGATCCTGATCTAAGACTACAAATTTGACCATTCTCCTTAATTATAGTATATCAGCACCATGGACAGGAGTAGTAGTGGTGTTAACTTGGTTACAGTCTGCCTAGGGAATATGTGGACCAGGCAGCAACTGCACTGCTTTAAATCACTAGGGAGGACAAAGTTGAGACATTATAAGAAATTGAAGGAAAATGAATTGTGCTGACCTTTGGAAATCATCAGACAGTCTACTGTTTTGGAATCTTTGGGAAAATTCAACCTTTTGATTGAAATAATTCAGATAAATAATTCTTGTGCTCATGAAGGAATAGTTGACAATATTTGACTTGGGAGACTTTACATTGTGTGTGTTTCTGCATGTCTCCCTCAGTGTGTGACCCAAGGGAAAGCAATAAACAGAGGTGAAAATTAGATCTCTCTCTGTCTCTGTCTCTCTCTCTCTCTCTCTCTGTTTCTGTCTCTCTCTCTGTCTTTGTCTCTCTGTCTCTGTCTCTCTGTCCTCTGTCTCTCTGTCTCTGTCTCTCTCTCTGTCTCTCTCTCTGTCTCCCTCTCTGTCTCTGTCTGTCTGTCTCTGTATATATATATATATATATATATCCTTGATTGCTGGAACCCTTGCAGACAGGAACTGTGTGAATTTTAATTTAGCACTAATAATTCATTAGACTTCAAAAGAATTTTGTTCACATTAAAAAATGATTACAATAGAAAACAAGTGTGTAAATAAGATTTTCATTCATTAACTAATAATACATTTTACCATTTAGCACTGGTTTATCTTTAGTAATGTGTGCATGTGTGTGTGTGTGTGTGTGTGTGTGTGTGTGTGGTTTTGGGTGATGGTTTTCTGAGGCTAAGCTATGTTGGACATCTTTCTAAGTGTTGTAGTGTCAGCTTTCTGGTTCAGACAAGTTTGTGATGATAAGCCTTTTCTGAG
>NW_027186114.1:92313-94473 GCF_028583685.1 Petaurus breviceps papuanus | reverse complement strand
CTGAATCAAGCAAACACACAAGGATTAGTAGACTGAAGTATTTGCTTTGTTCATGTCTTCATTTTCTGCAAGCCTTGGGTCTTGAGTGTTTTAGAACAATGAACACAAATAGAAACAGGAACCACTAAATCATACATAATGATCCCTGTTGGTCACATATAGACTTAGAAAACCACACATTAATATTATCTATGTTTTTGTATTTTTTAAAGTATCAAATATTTCCAAATTACATTTTAATCTAGGATTGTTGTGGGCTGTAAGTATCTTATGAAGTTGTCTATGACACTTGTGTTTTAGAGGACAAAATGTTAACTTAAAAAAAAAACACATTACTGCCCACTCCAAAGCCTCTTCCCAAATCTCCAACTGTCTTCTATCAAGGAGAAGCTATTTCCCAAAATCCGTATGGTTCATATACATTTGGCATGATTGGGGTATGATAAATTAAGGTATAACAACAACTAGCGTTTATAAGTATTTTCAGGTTTGCACATGCTCTCTCATTTGATCTTGTGACAACACTTTGTAGTAATTGCTATTTTTATCCCATTTTGCATATAAGAAATTAAGTCTAAGAGAGGTTAAATGATTTTTATAATGGATCATAGTTGTGTAGATTAAATAAGGGTCTAAAGGTAACACTAGAACTCATGTCTTTCTGAACTAAAAGTCTAGTACTTTATTGTGCCACTGATATGTCAATTACTATCATATAACATTCAGAAACCAGGATTGAGAGGAAACATTTATAACTTTTTCATATTTTTGAATATGTTTATAACTTTAATAATACATACTTCTGAAGATATAATTTATGCCACAAAGAAATAATTACCTAAAAGCTTTTTTTCTTTTAAAGAAAATTTGTAGAAAATATTTAAATATAAAAGAAAGTTTTTAAACTCTGCTAATCTGCTAAAAAATATGAATAGTGTTGATAATGTGAGATTGCATTAAAATATACTTAAACTCCTACTAGATGTTTACCAGTATAGATGGAGGGGTGGATTTGGAGCCAGGAATTAATAGGTTCAAATTTCGTCTTCAGCATTTACTGATAGTGTGACCGTGGACAAGTCATTTAATCTCTATGAGCCTTAGGCACTTTGGTATAGGCAAGGTTGTTCTATACGTCAGTGAATGGAGTTCCCAAACCAATGAATATTGATAGAATATATCTATATCATGCTGCATATGTCACTTTCATCTGTTTCTTATTTAATACAAGACTATATAGTTCTTACTTTTGCATTTCTTTAATTTCTTAACATATACTAATAATATTATAACAACATGCATTATTTATGTTGCATGCCAACATGTATGTTGGCTTCTCAACCCACAAACACCAAAGACATCATAGAAGGTCAATAGGAAAATTCCGTGGGAACTGGGTGAAAGAGGAGTGTGGTCTAGCCCTAGTCCTGGGTGCAGCAGAGGTGGTGATGGCATTGGCAAAGACAGCAGCAGCAGCAACTGCTTCGAGAGTTCTGGGTCCACAGATGGTGGGTGATCCAGTGACTGATACAAAACCTCTTAAGCCTGAGACAATATACCCACACTCACCTCACCCACACTGGAAGCAGAGTCTTAACTTGACAAAGAATTATGAAGTCAAGTATTTGACTGGGAAGATGAGCAAACAGCATTAAAAAAAATTGGACTATAGAATCTTACTTTGGTGACTAAGAGGTTCAAAACATATAACCAGAAGAAGAATGCAAAGTCAAAGCTCCTATGTCAAAAGCCGCTAAGAAAGGTATGAATTGGTCACAGGCCATGGAAGAGTTCAAAAAGGGTTTTGAAAATCAAGTAAGAAATAGAGGTCAGAGGAGCTAGGATTAAAACCAAGAAAAGCTGAGTATAATGTTTCAGGGGGGGGAATGGATAGTCAGTAAAATAGAGGACTTTCAAGTATTCTTGATAAAAAGACCAGAGCTGAATAGAGAATTTGATTTTCAAATATAAGAATCAAGAAAAGCATGAAAAGGTAAACAGGAAAGAGAAATCATAAGGGGCTTATTAAAATTGAACTGGTTACATTCCTATGTGGAACGATGATATTTGTAACTCATTGACCTTTCTCAGAAGGGAAGTTGAAGGAGATAGGTAGATAGATAGATAGATAGATAGATAGATAGATAGATAGATAGATAG
>NW_027186114.1:81160-92303 GCF_028583685.1 Petaurus breviceps papuanus | reverse complement strand
TAGATAGATAGATAGATAGATAGATAGATAGATAGATAGATAGATAGATAGATAGATAGATAGATGGCACAGGGTGAGTTGAATATAAAGGGATGATATTTTTAGAAATAAAATTAAGGGATAAGGGAGGAATATATTTGGAGAAGGAGAAAGCGAAAGATAGAATTGGGGAACATTATCTCACATAAAAAAGGCAAGAAAAAGTTTTCATAATGGAGGGGAGAGAAGGAGTAGGTGAGAGGGAATGAGTGAACCTTACTCTTATAGGATATGGCTTAAGGAGGGAATAATATACACACTCAATTTGGTATCTTACCCTACAGGAAAGCAAGGGATAAGGGAATAACAGGAGTGGGGGAAGAATGATAAAAGGGAGGTTAGATTAGGGGTGTGGGTAGTCTTTTTGAAAAGCTAAAGGGTCAAAGGATAAAAGAGAATAAGTGGGGGACTGGATGGGATGGAGGGAAATATAGTTAGTCTTTCACAACATGACTACTACAGAAATGATTTCCATAACTACACATATATAACCTATATTGAATTGCTTGCCTTCTCAAGGTAAGGTGTGGAGGAAGAAGGGTGAGAATATAAAACTCAAAATTTTTAAAACAAATGTTAAAAATTGTTTTTACATGCAACTGGGAAATAAAATATACAGGCAATGGGGGTATAGAAACATATCTTGCCTTACAAGAAAATAGAAGGAAAGGGGATGGGGGAAGAGATAGCAGGGAGGGCAGACTGGGTAAAGGGGTAATCTTGTGCTAGGGGGAAGGGAGAGATGGGAAGAAAACTTGGGACTCAAAATCTTTTGGAAATGAATGTTGAAAACTAAAAATTAAGTAATTAATAAAACATACACATGTATATATATACATATATATGTATATATATACAAATCTTTCAAGACTATATTTAAACCTGACCCTAAACTGAAATTTTCGTCTTTCCAAAACTTATATACCATATTACAAGATAGTATCAGTGAGCACAAGAATAATTCTTTTAGCCTGGGTTGGACTCTTCTACTCTGTCTTTCCACACGTATGACTTATAAAATGACAAGGAAAAGAATATGTGAAGCAAAGAAGAGATTTACTCTTAGAGATCCAGATTTGTAAAAGAAAAGATAAATTCAATAGAGTTAGTCAGAAATATGTGACATACACACCCAAGGTATACTTTGGGAAACACAGGGATTAGGACAAGGATAGTGACTAGACCTCCAATTTTATTGCCATAGGGAGCTACCTTGTGAGGAAATTATCTCCATTAGTGCATGTTGTCATCTTCTCTTCAACTTCTAGTCTAAAAGAGTTGTTTGGAACACTGGGAGTGTAAGTGACCTCCCCAGTATCAAAAAGCCAGTATATATCAAAGGAAGAACTTGAACTCAGGCTTAGTCCTTTGATTCTACTTCACTATGCTGCCTTTCATCTTGGGAAACCAAGATTGTATTTTCTTTTTTCTTTTCAGAACACAGTCCTTGGCAAATTTTTTAAGAAACAGAAAATATTACTTTTTTCCTAGAAGATAATATTTTCCTTGAGAACATCACTTTTCCTTTTGAAATCAGCTATTCATAGAATCATGGAATTTTACAAATTGGAAAGAAAGTTAAAAGTAAAAAAATTCTACCTTCTACCCAAGTTAGGCAACATGTGTCCAAAAACCTAAAACAGAATCAGTTGACACATCATTTTCAGAAGCAATGTTAGTATTAACTCAGTTATTGTGCCCATTAGAAGAAATTAAAAGTGATGAGAGTGGGGGAAGTATTGGAATACATATATGATGTTGAAGCAAAATGGCCTCAAGATACTCATGGATTTGCAATCTCATCAATGTTAGTATTCAGTTTAATGATGTAGATGGTAACACATTGATGCTGTTCATCTTACTGGGTAAAAAGTTGGTAAAGGACAAAGAAAAAGAAAAAGACCCAAAACTTGCCATAAGAATAAATCTAGTCAGCTTTGAAACACCCTACTTGGTGTTGATTTGTTTTGGTTGATGGCTGAATCTAATTTTACCTAGCCCCTTGAATACATCTGCCCATGCCTTCTTGCCATTTGCCTCAACTCCATACAGGTATTGCAGTCCTTCTCCCATGCCCATAATTTCGATCTCTTCTAATAGGTAAGTTGATTAAATCAATACTACTACACCTTCTGGAAAGAATTTGTTCATTTATTATCCTGTATATCTAACCATAATATTGATGACTACCCAGAGAAAACTCCCTTTCCTAGTCTCCACTCTCCCATATTTATTGTCTTCACCACTGGAATATAAATTCCTTGAGTGCAGGGAATGTATCTTTATTGGAATATCCACCACAATAACTGGTGAATAATAAGTGCTTGATGAATATTTTGCTTTAGTTTTTATTTTATTTTATTCATTTAATTTTATTTCTTTTTGTTTTATTCGTTTATTATTTGCATTTGTTTATTTAAGCATCTGAAAGTTAACTACACTGCTCTCATCATTCACATCAAGTTACATCATCTTTCCACAACAATATCATGAGAATCTTTGTCAAATACATTTCTGAAATCAAGATAAATATATCATATTCACCATATATACCAATATAATTCCCAAACATTCAAGTGAATTTGCAATTTCATCAATGCAGATGTTTTGGCTAATAATTCGGATTGCAACCCATCAATGCCTGCCCATACTGTTGGACTCCCCTTGATATTCTCCAATAACTTTTACTTGGGTGTGCCGCTCAGTGTGCTAGGTGATCTCCTTTATTTCTTTTCACCTCATGAGAACATCAGTGAAATATTCAGGCTGTATATCAGATATTCCTCTATCTTGCAATGGAAACATCTCATCATCTTTTCTCCCCACCTTAGTTTCATCACATATTTTTTATTTGGTTCTTATGCCAAAATTTCTTATTTGGTAAGTGTTGCCGCTTGAAAACCTACAACATGTGGCTTTCAATTCTTCCCTACATAATACTCATTTTTGTAACTTCAAAGCCTATATGGGGTCATGAATAGTACACATATAAAAATGGTGTAAAATAGTATGTAAAAGATAAGCCTTTGTTTCTGGGAGAAATGGAGGTGTTTTTCATATTTAAATATTGATTCTTGCCTTCTCATAAATACATTGTTACTATCAAGATAAATAATGCCATATATAATATTCCTGACTTACCAATATAATTATCAAAGGCTCAATTCAGGGAATTTCCTTTTGGGAAATTCCTTTTGCAATTTCCCTCTGGCTGTTTAATTCTAGGTTAATGTCTCTACCTTTATCTCTGCAACTCCTGTCTCTCTCCCCATACCACACACATATAGATGCACATATGTTACATATTACACATATATTGCCTTCAGTGTGTGTCTGTGTAGTAACAAAACATTTTGTTCTTAGCCAAATATTCCATTTGCTTTTTCAAAATGTTCTACTCTTAGGATATAGTCATTAAAATACACTTGGCAATATTTCAGAGTCAAAAAGAACTTTTAAGCTAACTGGTCTGGACTTGACTTGGAAGAGAGAGTTCTATATTTCTGCAGAAAATGAAATTGTTCTGGGATAGATATATCGGTGTGGTATAATCACTGCATCCAGATGAACAAGAATAACAGGGCCTTTTCTTGAATGAAAGATTTCCAGTATTTAAACTTATTTGGTCAGCAGTTCTGAAGTCTACAAGAACTAAGTATTATTTATGCCCATAAAAGTTTTTCTATTATTTGAGAGACTATAAATTCCATTCTTAATACAGATCGCATTGTATTTTCTCCCTTTCTCTTCTTCCCTCATTTGTTTCACTTTTATTAATATTCTTTTATTTTTAACTTAGTATAGAACATTCAGAGAGAAACACTGTGTGATACATCTGTCTGAGATAAACATTGATTTTCTTTAAAAAGACAAATCATGTGAAATAAATGACACATATAAGAACATCATTCTTGTTTACAATGCTTGTTCATAGATATAAAGTGATCCTAAAGCTGATTGAAATGGGATTGAACAGTGGGAGAGTTACACAGTTTAGGTTTCCATCTTATGAAACTCTAAGAAAACCTTTGCTGATGAAGGATACTCTTTTTTTTCCACTTCACCCTATTTCTTCTTTTAAAATGCTTTATTGTTTGCGAATAGATCAAAAACAACTTAACATTGTTTTTTTTTTTAATTTTGAATTCCAAACTCTCTCCTTTCTTCCCTCACCTCCTCTATCTCTTAAATGGCAAGTGATTTGATATAGTTTACACTTGTTCAGTCATGAAAAAACATATTTCCATGTTATTCATGTTGTAAAAGAAACACAGACCAACAAAAAAAGAAAAAGAAAGTAAAAAGTATGCTTCCATCTGTAGTCAGACTTCATTAATTTCTTCCTTGCCATAAATAGAATTTTTCAACATGAGTCCTTCAGAAATGTCTTTTATTTTGATTATTATATTGCTGAGCTTAGCTGTCATCCACATTTGATCATATTGCAATATTGCTGTTACTGTATACAATGTTCTCCTGATTATGCTCACTTCATTTTGCATCAGTTTATAAGTCTTTTTAGATTATTTTTTTCTTTTTTTAATTTTTAAATATTTCTTTTTTTATTAAATTGATTAATTTATTTACTTTTAGTTTACAACATTCAGTTCCACAGTCCCTTGAGTTTCAAATTTTCTCCCCCTCTGTCTTCTACCCCCCTTCCCCCATCATGGTGGCATGCACTCAAATATGGGATCTCCAAATATCTTCACATCAATCATTAATATATATAATAATAATATAATCAAGGATTATAACTGATGGAATGATCAATGGGAAAGAGGAAAAAAACAAAACAAAACAAGAAAAAGAAACACAGCAAGTAGTTAGTTTCAATCTGCATTAAGATTTCACATCTCTTTCTCTGGATGTGGATATCTCTTTCAATCACTAGTCTTTTGGAGTTGTCTTATAACCTTACATTGCTGAGAGGAGCCCAGTCTATTGAAGTTAGTCATCACACATACATTGTGCTTTGTGATTGTGTACAGATTTCTTCTGGTTCTGCTCTTCTAGCTCAACATCAGTTTATATAAGTCTCTCCAGGTTATTATGAAGTCCATCTACTCCTCATTTCTTATAGCAGAGTAGTATACCATTACATTCATATACCAGCATTTATCATTTCCCTATTTTGTCATCTTAGTGAATCTAGATGGTGAGATGTAATACCTCAGAGTTGTTTTGATTTGCATTTCTCCAATCAATAGTGATTTAGAGATTTCTTTCATATGTTTATAGATATCTTTAATTTCATCTTCTGAGAACTGCCTGTTCATATTCTTTAACCATTTATCACTTGGGAGTGATAAGTATTCTTATAGATTTGACTCAGTTCTTTGTATATTTTAGAAATGAGGCCTTTATCAGAGACACTAGTAACATTTCTTTCCCAATTTTCCACTCCCCTCTTAATCTTGGTAACACTGACTTTATTTGTACAGAAGCTTTTCAATTTAATGTAATCAAAATTATCCATTTTGCATTTTATAATGCTCTCTAACTCTTGTTTCATCATGAAGTCTTCCCCTCTCCATAGATCTGACAGGTAAACTATCCATTGCTCTCCCAGATTGCTTACATTATCAGCCTTTATAGATAGATCATGAACCCATTTCGACTTTATTTTGGTATATGGTGCTAGAAATTGGTGTATGCCTAATGTCTGCCATACATTCCCAGCAGTTTTTGTCAAATAGTGAATTCTTATCCCCAAAACTGCAGTCTTTGGGTTTATCAAACAGCAGATTACTGTAGTCATTGGCTGCTGAGTCTCATGTACTGAATCTATTCCATTGATCCACTACTCTATTCCTCAGCCAGTACCAAGTAGTATGGATGTCTGCTGCTTTATAATACACATTAAAATCTGGTTTGGCTAAGGCCACCTTCCCTAGCATTTATTTTCATTAATTGCCTAGATATTCTGGACATTTTGTTCTTCCAAATGAATTTTGCTACTATTTTTTATAGCTCTACAAAATAATCTTTTGGTAGATTGATTGGTATGGCACTAAATATGTAATTTAATTTAGGTAAAATTGTCATTTGTATTATAGTAGCTCAACCCATCCATGAGCAAGTGATGTTTTTCCAATTAGTTAGATCTGACTTTATTTGTGTGAAAAGTGTTTTGTAGTTGTTTTCATGTAAGTCCTGGGTTTGTTTTGGCAGGTAGATTCCCAAATATTTTATGATGTCTACAGTAACTTTAAATGGGATTTCTCTATCTCTTGTTGGATTTTTTTTAGAGATATATAGGAATGCTGAAGGTTCATGTGGGTTTATTTTATGTCCTGCAACTTTGCCAAATTTGTTTATTATCTCAAGTAGGTTTTTACATGATACTCTAGGATTCTCTAAGTATATCATCATATCATCTGCAAAGAGTGATAGCTTAGTCTATTCTTTGCCTAATTTGATTCCTTCAATTTCTTTTTCTTCTCTTATTGCTGCTGCTAACATTTCTAGTACCAGATTGATAAGAGGGGTGATAGTGGACATCCTTGTTTCACCCCTGATCTTATTGGAAATGCTCTAGCTTATCCCCATTACATATAATACTTGCTGATGGTTTTAGATAGATGCAATTTATTATTTTAAGCAAGACTCCATTTATTACTCTATTTACTAGTGTTTTTAATAGGAATGGGTGTTGTTTTTTGTCAAAAGCCTTTTCTGCATCTGTTGAGATAATCATATGGTTTCTGCTAATTTTGTTATTGATGTGATCAATTTTACTGATAGTTTTCCTGATACTGAACCACACTCACATTCCTGGAATAAATCCTACCTGGTCAAAGTGTATTATTCTCATGATAATTTCCTGTAGTTTTTTGCTAATATTTTATTTATAATTTTTGCAAATATATTGGAGGGAAATAGGTCTGTAATTTTCTTTCTCTGTTTTGTCTCTTTCCAATTTAGGTATCAGTACCATATTCATGTCATAAAAAGAATTTCGTAGGACTCCTTCTTCTCCAATTTTTCCAAATAGTTTGTAAAATATTGGAGTTAATTGTTTTTTAAATGTTGGATAGAATTCACTAGTAAATCCATCTGGCCCTGGAGATTTTTTCCTAGGGAGTTCATTGATGGCTTGTTCAATTTCTTTTTCCAAGATGGTGTTATTTAAGTAGTTTACTTCCTCTTCAGTTAATCTGGGCAACTTATATTTTTGTCGATATTCATCCATTTTATTAAATTTATGTGCATAGAACTGGGTAAATAATTCCTAATTATTATTTTAATTTCCTCTTCATTGGAGGCAGATTCACCCTGTTCATTTTTGATACTCATAATTTGGTTTTCTTCTTTCTTTTTTATCATATTGACTAAAGGTGTCAATTTTATTGGTTTTTCATAAAACCCACTCTTAGTTTTATTTATTACTTCAATAGTTTTCTCAAATTCAATTATATTAATCTCTCCTTTCATTTTCATTATTTCTAATATAGTATTTAATTGGGGGTTTTCTATTTGTTCTTTTTCTAGCTTTTTCAGTTGCACGCCCAATTTATTGACCTCCATTTTCTCTATTTTATTTATGTGTGCATTCAGGAATATAAAACTTCCCCTAAGGACTCCTTTTGCTGTATCCTACAAGTTTTGGTATGTTGTCTCATTATTGTCATTCTCTTGAATGGAGTTACTGATTTTTTCTATAATTTCTTGTTTGACCCACTCATTCTTTAGGATTAAGTTATATAGTTTCCAATTAGTTTTTAGTCTATCCTTCCATAGCCCTTTATTACATATAATTTTAATTGCATCATGATCTGAGAAGGATGCATTTAATATTTTGCCTTTCTGCACTGAACTGTGAGGTTTCTATGCCCTAGTACATGGTCAATTTTTGTGTATGTGCCATATATTACTGAGAAGATGGTATATTCCTTTTTATCCCCATTCAGTTTTCTCCAGAGGTGCACCGTATCTATCTTCTCTAAGATTCTATTCACCTCCTTAACTTCTTTCTTGTTTATTTTAAGGTTAGAATTATCAAGCTCAGAGTGGGGTAGATTGAGGTCCCCCACTAGTATAGTTTTGCTATCTATTTCTTCCTCTAACTCCCTTAACTTCCCCTTTAGGAATTTGGATGCTGTACTGCTTGGTGCATAAATGTTTAGTAATGATATTGCTTCATTTTTGATGGTGTCTTTTAGTAGGATATAGTTTCCTTCCTTATCTCTTTTAATTAGATCTATTTTTGCATTGGCTTTGTCTGAGATAAGGATTGCTACCCCTGCTTTTTTTTTTTTACTTTAGCTGAGGCATGATACATTTTACTCCAGCCTTTCACCTTTACCCTGTGTGTATCCCCCTGTTTCAAATGTGTTTTTTGCAAACAGCATATTGCATGATTATGGTTTTTAATACATTCTGCTATCTGCCTCCATTTTATGTGAGAGTTCACCCTCTTCACATTCACAGTTATAATTACTTTCTGTATCTTTCCCTCCATCCTATTCCCTCCCCTGTTTATGCTTTTATTTTTCCCCTTCTCCCTTCCCCTCCTTAAGTTTTCCTTTTGACCACTGCCTCCCTTAATATTCGCTCCTTATCAGCCCCCATTCCTTTTCCTATTCTTCCCCCTTACTACTTCTTCCCTCCCTTCTAACCACTACCCACTTTCTTAACCCTTCCCCCCCTCTTACTGCCTGTTGGGTACGATAGATTTTTATACTTAATGTAGTATATTATTTCTTCCTCAAACCAAGATTGCCAAGAACAGATCTTATGCAATGCTCCTTTCCCTCCACTCTTTCCCTTTATTATGATGAGTTTTAAGTCTCTTTTTGATAGTGTCCTATACTTAACTGATTATGTTATTCCCTCCTTACACCAGAGCCAATGAGGGTGAAGCTCATATAATGCTCATCTCCCTCCCTTCTTTCCCTCTACTATAATGTTTTTATGCCTCTTTGTGTGGCATAATTTACCCTTTTCTGCTTCATTCTTTCCTCTTCTTGAAGCATTGCAGACCCTTTGCAGCCCTTAATAAGGTTTTTTTAATCATAATTTTGTATAATTTATACCCACACCATCTATTTATCTATATCTCTTTTAGATTCCACCATAAGTATAGATTTCTCCGTATTAACATGTATCAGCTTCCCATATAGGGATGTAAACAGTTTGCTCTTATTAAATAACAAGTTGTGTGTGTGTGTGTGTGTGTGTTTTTCCCTCTTTATCTTTCTATGTCTCTCTTGAGTCTTATAATTGGAGGTTCAATTTTGCTTTGAGCTCTGGCTTTTACATCAGGAAGGTCTGGAAGTCCATTATATGATTGAATGATCATCTCCTTGCCTGGAAGATTCTGTTTTGCTGGATAGGTAATTCTTGGTTGTAACCAAAGCTCTTTTGCCTTGCAAAATATTATATTCCCATCCCTCTGATCTTTCTGTGTAGAAGCTGCCAGATCCTGTGTGATTCTCACTGTAGTTCTGCAATATTTGAATTGTTTCTGTCTGGCTACTTGTAGTATTTTCTCCTTTACCTGCTACTTCTGGAATTTGGCTACAACATGTTGCAAACTTTTCAATTTAGGATCTCTTTCAGGAGGTGTCTAGTAGATTCTATCAATTTCTATTTTACCCTCTAGTTCTTGGATCTCATGACAGTTTTCCTGGATGAGCTCTTGAAAGATGTTGTCTAGGCTCATTTTTTTCCTCACAATTTTCTGGTAGACCAATAATTCTCAGATTATCTCTTCTGCATCTGTTTTCCAGGTCAGTCATTTTTCCATTGAGATATTTTACCTCTTTTTCTAATTTTTCATTCTTGATGTTTTCTTTGACTGATTCATGGTGCTTCATATAGATATTAGTTTCAATTTCATTGATTCTAACTTTTAGTGAACTATTTTCCTCAGTAACTTTTTGAAGCTCCTTTTCCCTATGTTCAGATTTCATTTGTAGTTCACACATTTTTCTTTTAAAGGATCTGTTTTCTTCATTGTAATGTTTTTTCTAATTTCACAATTTTGATTTTAAAAGAATTATTCATTTTATCTTCTACCTCTCTTATTTGGTTTTCAAAATTCTTTTTGAGCTCATCTAAGAATGCTTTTTGTGCTTGAGACCAGTACATATTCCCTGTTCAGGCTTCAGCTGTGGGTGTGGGGTCTCCTTCTGAATTTGGTTCCTCCCACTCACAATAATAGGATTCTAGAGTCTTTGTCTTTGCAGTCTATTTTGTTTGTTTGTTTGTTTTCCCATTTTGAGACAGGGCCTTAGCCATGCCCTTCTTTTAGGGTTCCCAAGCCTTTACTGTTTAAAATTTTGCTCTGGGGCAATAATTACTGTTTTCAGGATCAGAGGGAAGGATTGGAGCTGACGGGGTTCACTGTGCCATCCTGCTCCCTGGAAGTTCAGAGAGGTGCTTTTTAAATTTCCCGGGTACGGGTGGGTAGTCCCAGGAGTAGCTGCTGCCACTGCCATAAGCCCTGCATGTGTCTCTTACCCAGGTCTGTCAGATCCCAGCCCTGAAGTGATAGGCCAGAAAATGGCCCTTGTGGTTGGTGGATCAACTTGCTGCCATGTTGACCAGGCCTCATCTGGGCCTTGCCACATGCTGTGTCATCATCTGGGCCTTTCCCTTAGATTATTTTTTTCTAAAAACATCCTGTTTCTCATTTCTTATAGCATAATAGTATTCCATCATAATCATATACCACTATTTGTTTAGTTATTCCCCAAGTGATGGGCATCTCCTCATTTTCTAATATTTTGCCACCATAGAAAGGGCTTCTATTAATATTTTGGAACATACAGGTCTTTTTTTTTCTTTTTTAGTTCTTTGGAATACAGACCTAGCAGTGTTATCGCTAGGTCAAAGAGTATACCCAGCTTTATAGGCCTTTGAGCACAGTTTCAAATTGTTCCCCAGAATGGTTGGATCAGTTCACAACTATACCAATAGTGAGTTAGTATTCCAGTTTTCCCACATAATTTCCAAAATTTGTTGTTTTTCTTTTCTCTCATATTTACCAATATTATAGATGTGAGTTGGTAGCATAAAGTTATTTTAGTTGCATTTGTCTAGTCATTAATTATTTAGAAGAGATTTTTATCCATGTGACTATAGATAACTGACTTCC
>NW_027186114.1:49225-51160 GCF_028583685.1 Petaurus breviceps papuanus | reverse complement strand
CAAATTGACCTTGATTCATCAGTGAAGTATTTTTATATAGGCCAGTGAAAACCATGATTCCTCCCAAATAGTAAACCAAACCCTATTTAGTGAAACTCATATCAATGAAGTCTACTCTCTACAAGGCAACCAGGAAAGGCTTTGTTTTCTTAGAAAGATTTTTAGTCAATGGAATTAAGGAGATATCCTTTGTCTTCTTCAGGTGCCAATAGTCATGGACATTATATTGGGGTAGTCAATTAAAAGTCCAAAACAGAGATCACTGTCCTATAAGTTCATCAAGTTGACTGGGGAAATCCTATAATCCTCTCTCCCAGTTTAGGTAATTACCAGCTGGTAAACTCAACATATAAGCCCCAGAAACTCCCCTGATCAACTCCTTGCATTTCAAAGACACAGCAGATACATTTTCTTAAGGGAAAACATAAAGTGCAAAATGGCAAGCTTTAGTATGTGGCGTATTGGACTTCAATTCTTGGAGAGCTGGATTTGAATCTCAAATAAGAAAACGTGTGTCAAAAATGAAGTCAATTAATGTTTTTTGGCCCTCAGTTTACTTATCTGTGAAATAAGGGAGATAAACACAATGATCACTAAAGTACTTCCACCACAAAATCTATGATCTTATGAAAATGATTAGCATAACCTGCTTCCATAATAATAAAACATAAAACCTAGAGATTATAAAGAAGTATTCCACTAGGAAAATATGCATTTAGGTAAAATGATAAATTATTTTATACTTCTTTGAGCATGAAAGTGGGTAAAATAATAGTAAGAATGATTTGACTCACCGACTTCATACTTTCCAGAACCTATGAAATAAGAGGTAACACTACTTGTTAGATAGAAATAAGAGGTAACAATACTATGTATCTTGGACAAATGATTACAAAATACACTGAAAAATCAAAATATACTCAGGTTTGTGAGACTCATAATACTTGATTATGACAAACAAAAATTCTACTACCTTGTTGGATACCACATTGTTTCTCCTATGTAGGTCTATTCTCATTTTTCAGAGGAAAAATGAAAGAACTCATTAAATTCAATGGACTCAATAAACACTAGAGTATCTCCCAACTCTTAAAAATCTGTCTACAGAGATTTAGATTTGACTTTAGCACTTTAATTCAGAAAAGAAGAATTTCTGAAACTGATATAGGAGATGTTAACTATATTTACTTGGAATGGGGAGGAACACAATATTTAAAATTACTCTACCAGAGTCTTTGTTGTTAATGAAATGAAAATATCTTGGAAAGAGTTGTTATAGTGTCTCCTTTTAAATCTAAGAGAATCAAACTATACTGCTATAAAGCTATTTTCTTTGTTAGAGCTGCTAAAACTTTGAAAATAATTTTTATGTTCTCTCACTTTGACATGGACCAGCCTTGACATACAATGAATAAATTAATGAATTCACTAAGTACTTTTTTAATTGCAAGAGTAGTATTTCATGGTAACATGTCTGCTTATTAATGATCTTTGTCATTTCTTTTAGTGATATAGTACATCTTTTCAACTGGTCATTTGTAAGTTGTAATTCTTCCTTTTGAAAGTGTTATATTATTTGAATACTTACCTATTGGGCAATGATTCTTAAAATTATAAAATTTTTGTCAGTTCTCTGTATGGTTTGGATATGAGACATTTATTAGAGATACTTGACATATTTTCCTACTCTACAGTTGTATTTCATTAATTTTATTAGTGTAAAAAACTTTATTTAATTAAGCTTATCTACTATCTATTTTGTCTCATAGAATCTGTGCTACATCTTATATGACTAAGAATTTTATCTTTTGCTCTATTTGTGAAATATACTTACCTGTAAGTTATCTGAATATGGGAAGAATTTATGACAAAACAAGAGAAATAGATGATGACAGGAAGTAAAATTGAAAGTTTTAATTGCATGAAGTTTTTTTT
>NW_027186114.1:37449-49215 GCF_028583685.1 Petaurus breviceps papuanus | reverse complement strand
AAGTTATTGTAAATGAATATTGTGCAATACTATTTTTCTGCAAGAAATTATGAACAGGATGGTTTGTAAGAAATTTGAAAGACTTATATAAATCGATGCAAAAGCAAGATAGGACAAGCATTTTCCTGAAAAAAACAAAACTTATTTAATGATTTCAGCTTCCCCAACCAGTTTCCTAGTCTAGGGACACAAAAGGTCCCAGTCACATGTAGTCAGAGAATCTGAGACTTGATGGATTTTTGAGATCATGCTCATCACCATATACTGGTGATTTGCAGACAAGAACCATTTCATATGGAGAACAGGGTGGGAGTGTATGAGAATGTAAAGCATGTCCAGAGAAGCTAAGTGCCACTGTATTACTAATAGATATACTTAGGGCACAGTAAACCTACTTTGCTCAAATTTCAATAACTTTGTTTCATTTTGTCCCAATGTCAATCGTGACTTAAAAGGTGGTGGTATGAGAGCATGCCCAAAACATGGAGGGAAGTAAGCAGAACCAGGAGAATAATTTCTATAATTACAACGTTATTGTAAAGATAGTCAATTATAAAATACTTGAGAACTCGGAATAACAAAATGAGCAAACACAGTCTTGGATGACACATGATAAAATAGGCTACCAACCTCCTGAGAAAAAGGGGATAGACTGAGAGTATAGATTGAGACATATCTTGTGTTTTGAGCAGGGTCAGTGAAAGAACTTATTTTGATTAACTTTTTTAGAGTGACTATACATATTTACAACAGAAGATTAATGTTTTCTTGTTTTCTCAAGGAATGGAAGAGGGAGTGAAGAGAGAAGGTAGATCTTCATTTGGAAAGAAATAGAATAATGAATCAAGTATAAGAGGTAAGGCTGAGGAGATGGAACATTCCACAAAAGAGGACATTTTGCAAAAAGATACAAGAGACATGTTGGTGAAGATAGGGGAATAAGGAAAATAGGGGAAATAAAGGGTGAAAACAAGTAGATCAGGTTGGTCTGAATATAGAATATGTGAAAGGGAAAAAGAAAAAGAAAATAAATCAACAAAGGCATTCCACATTCATACTATAAATGCCAGACAAAGGAGATTTTTTTCCCCTTTGGAGACAATCTTACTCTGTAAACATACATTTATTAAATACTTTCTATGTGCCAGACACTGTTAAGTGATGAGAATTCAAATAAAAGTAAAAAAAGAGACAGTCCCTTCCCATTAAGAACTCATATTCTAATGGGGAGTTTATATTGCAAAAGGAAACTGAAAAAGTTGGGGTGGGAGAGAAAGAACTGGCTCATGGAATGATGGGGAAGTTCAGAAAAGTGTAGCTTGATAGGAAATAGACATTGGTTCTAATAGTAAACTCAGGAGCGAAGAGTTCTTTCAAGGTAGAATCCATTGAAAGATTTTGAGAAGGGGTAGTGTCATCATCAGAAAATGTTAAAGGAATATTAATTTGAATCATTTGGTCTCTGCTTAAATTATAAGCTGTAAGATAACAAAACCTTTGTTTACATTTTTTGTTACCTAAAGGACACCTCTGAGAAAGATCACAAAATCCCTTTTGAGATCTTCCATGGACTGCGACCAATTCATATTTTTCTTGGAGCTTTGACTTTGGCTTCTCCTGGTTGTGTTTTGATCTTCTTTGTCACAAAAGTAAGATTCTATAGTCTGAGTTGTTTTTGTTGTTGTTGTTTAAATGTTGTTTGCTCATGTTCCCAGTCAAATACTTAACTTTCTAACTATTTGGCAAGGTAGGACTCTGCTTCCAGTGGGGGTGGCAGTGGAGGTTTGGGTGGGTGTACTGTCCTGGGCTTCAGGAGTTTTGCATCAGTCACTCGATCTTCCACCATCTGTGGGCTTAGAGCTCTGGAAACAGCTGCTGCTGTTGTCACCACAGCCACCTCCACAGCCCCAGGGCTCTTTCACCTAGTTTGTACAGAGTTTTCCCACTGATCCTCTAGGCTGTCTATGGCATTTGTGGGTTGAGAAGGCTGGAAAACACCACAGCTGCCAGTAATTCAGTCCTGTGAGGCCTGCTCTGCCCCATCTATGCTGGCCCAACCCACACCAGACTACTCTGCTCCCAGCCCTATGCAATAGACCCTTCCAGTTAGCCTTCCAGGCTGTCTTGGGCTGGAGATGTGTTTCACTCTGTCATTTTGTGGTTTCTATAGCTCTAGAATTTGTTTAGAGTAATTTTATAGGTATTTGGAGAGGTTTGGGGGAGATCTCAAACAATTCCCTGCTCTTACTCTGCCTTCTTGGCTCCACCCCTCTGTGTGACAGACATTATCATTTATTTCTATCATTTTAGCACCCATGTGATGTCATTAGCTGGCTAATTTCATTGAACTAACTGGACTTCTCTCTGAAAAAGAATTGAAAATGGCAAGAAGGTGAATGGCCAGGGGAAACTAGGAGCAGAGATTTTTACTAGCAACTGAAATGCCAGTAATAAAAACAGGTAAAATGCAGTAAGAAATTATAAGAAAGACAACTTAGGTAAATGAAACAGTTTTGTTTTCTTTTTAGTGAATAAGGATTGGTTTTTAAATAAATGAATACATAAAGAGGTTCTTCCATTCTCTATTTTATTTTATGATGTAATGTTTTATATTCATACAGCATCTCTACTTTGAGCTTATTATGGTATAGAATATAAATTCTTGGCCTAACCTTAATCTCTACCAAACTGCTTTTCAGCTTTCTCAACAGTCATTGTCAAAAAGTATGTCCTACTCCTGGTAATTCATATTATTGTCAAATTTAACAAACGTGGAGTTACTGTTTGTTTTTAATTATTTCTATGTCTCTCCTATTTGGTCTATTACACTGATTTGCTTTTTCCTATTTCTCACCAGTATAAAATAGTGTCAGTATTATTACTTTAAATTTCGTTTGCAGAGGGCAGCTAGGAATTGCAGTGAATAGAGCGCTGACCCTGTCAGAAGGACTTGAGTTCAAATCTGGCCTCGGACACTTGATACTTAACTAGCTAAGTGACCTTGGGTAAGTCAACTTAACCCCAATTACCTTGCCTTCCCCCTTCAAAAACAATGAATGATAAAAAGAGGAGTTTATATTTAGGGCAGTTAGACAGTACAGTGAATAGAGCACTGGCCCTGGAGTCAGGAGGACCTGAGTTCAAATTTGGCCTCAGACACTTAACACTTACTAACTGTGTGACCTTGAGCAAGTCACTTAACCCCAACTGCCCTGCCCTGCCCACTCCAAAAAGAAAAAAAAAACAGAAGGAATATTTTGGGGGTGGCTAGGTGGTGCAGGGAATAGAGCACCAGCCCTGGAGTCAGGAGGACCTGACTTCAAATCCAGCTGCAGACACTTAACACATAAACTAGCCTTGTTACCTTGGGCAAGTTGCTTAACCCCAATTGCCCTCCAAAAAGTAAAAATATAAAATAAAATTAAAATTAAAAAAAGAACTGGCTCTCTGTATTCACAGAGGAACCTCTAATTTAAAAATAACTAAATTTAGTTTTCAGGTTACCAGTTCTATTTCCCTTTCATTTATACTTTTTTTTCCTCATTATTTTCCATGACATTCTAGATCTTATGATTCTCCAAATGAATATTGTCATCATTTTGGATTATTTGGTAAAATATGGCCTTGGGAATTTGATCAACATACCACTAGATCTGTAAGTGAATTTAAGTAGTATTAGCCATTTTTATTATATTTTATTGGCATGATCTACTTATCATCAGTGAATAAATTGCCTTTATTTCTTGAGATGTTATCTTCCTTTTAATCATAGTAATACAAATCTTGCATTATATATTATAGTAGGTGAACCCCCAAATAACTTGCATATTTTTTCTTTCTTCTGAATGGAATTTATCTTATTTCTTTCTGATTTGTATCAGACAGGTCTATGTGAAAATAATGATGACTTTTTGTGGAAATGCGTTTTATATCCCAAAAATCTAAGTTTGTTTGGTTTTAATATAAATAAGTGTTGCATTTCTTCAACATCTTTTGACTGTTCTTCTAAAACTTTCTGAAGAGTCTTTGAGTCCCTCCATTGTCATTTCATGACCTTACAAACTTTGGTAATGTTGTCCAATGGCAATTTTCCAAATCTTTATTCTTCTTGACCTTTCTGTAACAAATGTTGGTCATTTTCTCTTCTCTGATACTCTCTTCCTTCTAGGTTTCTTCGGACACTGCCTTCTCCTGGTTACTCTCCACCTTCACTTGTTTCTACTACTCATTAATGAATTTGCTGGGCAGCTGGATGGCACAGTAGATAGAGTTCCAGACCTGGGGTCAAAAAGACACCTCTTTGTGAGTTCAAATCTGGTATCAGATATTCACTAGCTGTGTGACTCTGGACAAGTCACTTGCCCCTGTTTGTCTCAGTTGCTCATCTGTAAAATGAAATGAAGAAGGAAATAGCAAGCTACACCAGTATATTTGACAATAAAACCCAAATGGGTTTTGACAAAGAGTCAGACGCAACTGAAAAAATGGCTCAACAACAAAATGAATTTGTTTATTCATTCAGCATTATATTTATAGAACATCTCACTACATGCAAGGAGCAGAGCAGGATACAAAAATATCAGACCTTGTCTCTGACTTCTAGAAACTTAATAATTAAATTGCATTTGGATTAGTGAGAGAATAACTATAGTTTATCTTGCAGGTTTCACTCTAACAGTGTCAAAAATGCCAAGGAGAAGGGAATCAATAAATACTTACCTTGCTGAGCAGTATGTGCACCAATTTAGAACTTAAAAATCATCTGTGGTTTCCCCACAAGTCTAATGTAGAAATCCATGGCAACCTTTGAATATAAGAGCAATAAGTGCCTACTCACTCATGCTAAACCTCTCATTCTCACCAAAAGGGATGTATCACCACTGCTGAAGGAAAGAAATAAGTCAGTGATATCTTTTCCTGTCAACCTTAGGAGACAATATTTTCAGGCCAATTTTTATAAACAACAGATGATTATTTAGCACTCTAAAATTTACAAAGCACATACTGGTGGAATGATGGACCTGGAGTTAAGAACTGAGTTCCAATTTGACTTTGTAAGTTTACTAGCTGTGTGACTTTGAGAAAATCACTTATCCAGGTGGCTAGGTGGCTCAGTGAATAGAGTACCAGCCCTGTATTCAGGAGGACCTGAGTTCAAATCCGGTCTCAGACACTTAAAACTTACTAGCTATGTGACCTTGGGCAAGTCACTTAACCCCAATTACCCTCCAAAAAAAAAGAAAGAAAATCACTTATCTTTTTCAAACCTTAGTTTCCTGATCTATAAAATATGGATAATAATAGCATCTACCTCCCAGGACTGCTGCAAAGATATGAGATAATATGTATTAAGCACAATGTAAACCTTAAAGCACTATAAAAATGCAAACTATTTTATCATAATCATCATCATGATCACCATGATAGTTTTGCATCAACTTTTAGAGGCAAGTAATGCAGCTGAATTCTTCTTACCGTGGAGTAATAAAACAGATGCATACGGAAGTAAATGACTTATCTTTAGACATACTGATAGCAAGATATGATGAGAAGCATCATGAGATAGTAAATTCAGTCCCTTCAAAATGGATTCTAATTTCCCCTCCACCATATACTGTGTAACTCTAGGCAAATCATTGAATTCATTGGTGACCTATGCAACACTGTAAATCTCTGAATTGTAGAGGAAATGCTGACTTTATGATTAAGGAAGTGCTTTATCATGAAGGAAGTTCTTTCCCAGGAGCTCTCTATACTGAAGGAATGACAAATACAGTGAAACATGATGAATGACTTGTCCTTGGGCACACAGGTAGTAAGCACTGGGAGCAGGATTTGAACACAGGCCTTTCTAACCCAAGTACATGCTCTAGCCATGATGACATTCTGCCTCTTTGAATGAAAATATGCTTCAGGTCTATAACATTCTCATATACAGCACCTACATTATAGCATTGCTTTGGGTTTGAGCAATTCTTCAGTATTATGACTGATATTATAATGCTATTTAACTTGTAACCTGAGAACTCAGCCTTCCATGCAGAGTCATATGGCAAAACCTCCCTTCGATCTGTTCTCCTCCCGAAACTGACAGGGATACAGAAATGCATGTTTCCAAATACTGTTCCAGGCTATTAGTTTCTCACTATAAACACCAAGGTCCATTCAGGGAAATAGAATGGAGATACTTTATCTGGATATCTCTATATTTCTGCCAGGCTCTCACTTCTGAAGAGTTATGGAGGGAAAAACTGTAAGAAGGAATGGACTGATACTTTGTCTGCTATAGGAAACCTCAGTAGCAGCAATGGAAGTCATGAATTTGATTCTGGATTGTGGTATCTTAAATAGTTTTCCCAGGGAAAAATAACACCCAATATCATTCAGCAATTGGACAGAGAATCACATATTAATAACAATCCTTAACAGATCCATTGTGTTTGCCATATACCAATCTTCCTCAAAGCCCCAGTAGAAAGTAAGGAAAGAATTTTAGCTTTGCTTTTGCTAAAGGAGGACTACAAGTAGAAATAATTGGGACAGTTTGGAGTCAATGTCACTATCAGCACACATAGTGGGACCCAGACCTGAACTCAGAAGAAAAAACTTTATAGAGCCAGCTCCTGAAACTCCTTTAGGAAGTGAAATAAATATATGAACAGTTTGTGCAGAGGATAGACTGCTAAACCTACAGTCACGAAGACTTGTACTCAAATTCAACCTCAAACACATCTTAGCTATGTGACCCTAGACAAGTCACTTAAACATCAGTTTCCTTAATTGCAAATGGAGATAATAGGACCTACCTCACAGGGTCATTGTGAGGATCAAATAAGATGATTTTTTTTTGCTTTTTGGAGGGGGGAAGGTAGGGCAGTTGGGGTTAAGTGACTTGCCCAAGGTCACACAACTAGTGAGTGTTGAGTGTCTGAGGCTGGATTTCAACTCAGGTCCTCCTTACTCCAGGGTTGATATCCAGGTTGATGCTCTATTCATTGCACCACCTATCTGCCCTTGAGATGATACTTTTAAAGTGCTTAAGACAGTGCCATAGTAAGTGCTTAATAATGTTTTTGCTTCCCCCCCACCACATACATAGCCTTCTAATTAAAAGCTTCCTTGAGTACGTGGTTGATGTCTGAACCAAGTACTACAGAAGCTGAGACAGATTCATAACTATACTTGTAAATAATTAGCAAGTAAAATATTATTTTTTTGCTTGATTTCAGTAAACATTTGGATATTGATGGAAAGCAATTGTGAATTTCAAAGAAAGCTGAGAACATTAACAATAAACATTGTGGGTGCTACAGTTAATTTTCTATGACCAGGTGCAGCATTTCAGAAGTCATTACATGACTCTACAGGAGCCCCATAATGGCAAATGTTTGAGAATAATTCTCCCAACCTCACTTACTTTTTTTCTTTTGTGACTTCAAATTACCAGTAGTATGCAGAGGGCAAAAGAGCATCTGCCTCTTGGTAAAATACAAGCTCCTCAGAGTTAGATTTAAAGTCCTTACCAATCTGGCTACCATTTATGAGTCTTAAGTCTTATTCCTCTTGGCAGTCAGGTGACAAAGTGGATATGGCATTATACCTGGAATCAGGAAGATCTGAGTTCAAATCTATCCTTAGACACTAGCAGTATGACCTTGGTCACACTTAGCCTTTGTCTGTCTCAGTTTTTTCAAATGTCAAATGGAGCACCTACCTACCTGCCTAATAGCACTTACCTTACAGGGTTGTTGTAAAAATCAAATAAAATATTAGAAAAGTACTTTATCAGGGCAGCTAGGTGGCACAATGGTCTGACCCTGAAGTTGGGAGAACCTGAGTTCAAACCTGATTTCAGACAGTTAATAATGATGTGACCCTAGGCAAGTCACTTAACCCTGACCCTCCCCCCCAAAAAAAAGAAAAGTACTTTGCATAATGCTTGGCACATAGTGGAAGCATAGTAAATGCTTATTCCATTTTCCTCATCTCTTCCCTTACAATAAATTTCATTCAAATTGTTCTGCTTGCTGGTCCCTAAACTTAACATCCAATTTCCTACCTCCATACCTTTGCATAGGCTGCTCCTGTGTGTAGAGTACAATCCTTCCTCCACCTCTTAAAAAATGTTATCTTTTTCTAAATTTATCTCATTTACCATCTCTTATGGGATTTCCTTTATTTTTCTATGCCTCCTCCAAGAATTCTGTATTTACCTCTCTGCATGGATGTTCCATCCCTCAATGCAATCTAACGTCCTTGAGTACAATGTCTCTTCTGGTTCTTTTTTTGTTGGTGATTTTTTTTTTCATTGTGTTGCTATGCCAATACCTTGAACACTGGTTACTTGGTTCATTTTTGTTTAAATGAATAGGCTAGGATAGGATATATTGATTAAATAATTATCTAATTCTAGTCAAAATATATATAGAATCACTTGCAAGTATCTGTTCTGAACTGGGTCTGACTTGGGCTCATCCTCTTGTAGTTTATGTTTGATATTGGAACAAAATAAAACAATTGTAGGTCATTCAATAGTTAAAAGATTTACTTAGCCAGAGTAAGGGAGGGATATAAGTATTGAGAACAGCTTAAATTGATTTAGGTGAGCAAATCTCCCTTGCCTGATTTGCCCACTGTTTTCTAACATTCAAGGATCAGAGGGCACCTGGAACTCCTTTTGTCTGCTTTGTGCTTAGGTAAGCAGGAAATTATGTCAACAACTTGATCTTTTAGCCTTTGGGGACAACCAAATCTCAAGAAAGGCCTCAGTAGCTTTTAAGAAGAGAATAACCTTACTTGCTTTACACAGGGAGGGTGGCCCACAAAAGTCTGACAGTAGGACATTTGAATGATGCTTCTTTCCATATCTATTAAAAATGATTCCTTGACAAGGAACACTTTAGTTCTATAGTCAAAAATATATTTAGGAGCATTATAATCTGTTGTTTACTTTGAAGGGCAGGATAGTAATATTTTAAAAGAACCAATATTTAAATATATCTTCTAAATTCTATCCCTATATCCTCCTTCTTGGTGTCAATGCATTCTATATATTTTTTAATATTCCAGTCTCAAGCCTTTCTGCAGACAACACTTCAATCTAAGCAGTACTTCTTTTCACCAACTCATCTTCCATTTATCCATCCATTATTCATCCATTCATCTATCCATTCATTCATTTACATATACATTCAACAAGTTTTGATGTATGAACAAGAAAGGAGATAATCCAGGAATATATTCAGAATGAGGAAGAACTTGTTTAGCAGATATTGAAAGAATCAGAGTAAGACTTCTCTCCCTTTTGCTTTTTTTTTTGAGGGCAGTTGGGGTTAAATGACTTGCCCAAAGTCACACAGCAAGTAATTGTGACAAGTGTCTGAGGCCAGATTTTAACTCAGGTCCTCCTGACTCCAGGGCCAGTTCTCTAATCACTGTGCCACCTAGCCACCCTTTCTCTCCCTTTTTCTAAAGCTAACAATGATCTTTTAAATGGTAAATGTAAAGCCATTTTTTTTCTCAGTTCTCACCCTTCTTGGCCTCTACAAGACTCCATACTGTTGTTCTCCTTCACCTATTGGATACGCTGCCTTTTCTGAGGTTTTGTACCAATGCTCTGTCCTGGACCCTCTTTTCCCTTTTTGCTCTACATATCATTTTTAGTAATTTCCTCAACTACCACTGGTTTAGTTTCCAAATCTATGCAGATCAGTATATCTGGCATTAGTCTCTTTTCTTAAATTCAGTCTTGCATCTCTTTCTGCTTTCTGGGTGTTGTGGACATCGAATATGGACATGAAACTCAATACACATAAAATAGAACTTGTGTTTTCCTCAAAAGCCTTCTGTTTTCCAAACATCCTTATTACTGTCAAGAATAACCATTGTCCTCCCAGTTTCCTCAGGTTTGCAAACTCATTGTTCTCTATACTTCTGCACTCTTAATTAGCCCCCACGTTATCTAACTCATTGCCCAATGGTGCTGTCCTTCCTTCCCCACACTTCTCATATATATCACCTTCTCTCAACTCAAATCCCTCCTGTCCCATTTCAGGCCCTTATCACCTCTTCTCTGGGCTACTTCATTACTATTCTACTTGGTCTCCTTGACTCACATTCCTCCCCGCTCCAATCTAGTCTCCGTACATTTTCCAAAGACATTTTGCTCAAGTGTTGGTCTGACCTTGTCAGTCCCCTGCTCAATAAACTCCACTGACTCCCTATTACTTATACAATCAAATAAAAATTTAGCTATCATTGAAGGCTCTTTACCAACTGCCCCCTCCTTAGCTTTCCAGTCTTCCTACATTTTATCTCCCTGACTCCTTTGAGTGAATAAAGCACTATACTAGTCATTGAATGAGCTATAAAGACTAAACACATCATTGTATTGAAATAATTTTTTATTGGGATATTTGATAGATACAAAAAACATAATGCAGAATTTCATATGTTAAGTGGATAAAATGGTATAAGAAAAAGAGGTATCTGAGGCTTTATTGGATGCTTTTGCATGACAGTGTCTCACATGAAGAAAATACTTTCTGTCCTAATTGGTGCCTTTTGATAGCCTTTGTTTCTTTAAAGATATAATTTCAATAATACCTTCTCCTTGCCCCCCCCCCGATAGTGTACCTTCCCCTCTGAATTTATCTTCCTTCTGTTCTCTCTGTAACTTGTATTTTTTATTATTTCCTCCATTAGAATGTAAGTTCCATGAGGGTAGGGATTGACTTTTTATCCCTGGCACTTAGCATAGTTCCTAGCACATAGTAGGCACTTAATAAATGCCTGATTCATTGATATGACACACAGGACAGGTCTTCCTTAGAGGCATTATGGAAAGCTAGGAAAGGATTCAGGATACAGATGGAAGGAAGAAACCTTATAGACCATGTCTTCCAACACCTTTGCCAGTGTGTGGAAAACCTAGATAACTACCTTTATAATCAAATATAATTCTTTCTATACTTTCAGTTCTTATGCAGTGTGCTAAGCCGAGTTTCAATAGAGTAGGCAGCATAGTAGCACTTGGTGTGCTCAGTCCTAATCCCAGCTCTGCTCCTAATTAGCCATGCACTCAAGCAATGTACTTAGTCTTGCTGGTCTCAGCCAAAATGAGACCTTATTTGTAAAAAGAGGATTTTTCGACAGTAAGATCTCTAAAGTTCCAGATAAGTTGAAGATTTTCAGAGCCTATCTTTCAGCATCAGCACACAGTTTTTGTTCCCTGACAAATATGTACCAAAAATAACAGAGAGATGCAAATGGAATGCTAGAATCTTTTAGATGTCCTAAAAATTATTTACAAAAGACCTTCTTGCCAGAAAGAGCAGTTGGGAAATTATATTTAGAAGGTGTGTTACATGTGGGACTGACTTAGGTGAGACTCACAGCTACCCAAGCCTTCACCTGAAATTCAAAACAAATCTCTTCTGAGGGTGAATGCAATTTTATTACCTTTTTTTCATTGTTCTTTCTATTTTCTCACTCCTCTGCACTGCCTATTTCCAGGTGAGATGGGAAATAGAAGGACCAAAATACCATAATAAGAAAGGATTTTCTTGCAGTATCTGCAGTCCAGCTGGAATTGGAGGGAAAAAATCTCACAAGCAAAGCAAATCTTGGGGTCATCCACTTTGACTGAAGGGAGAGGGTCTGACTGAGAATCTTATGGGTGGTATATCTAAAGTTTCAGCCTGCTAAAAGTATCCCATTCCTCGTTTCAATAGTGATAATTTACACACACACACACACACACACACA
>NW_027186114.1:29128-37439 GCF_028583685.1 Petaurus breviceps papuanus | reverse complement strand
TCTCAGGTTGCCCAACAGGCTGGATAATTAACAGGCTCTCTTTGCCCTATTTGGGAACTTGTCTGGAGCTGTGAGGTTCCAAGGTGAGCCCCTCCCTCCCTGAAGGACCAAATTATTTGAAGATGTGCAGACAATTCAGACAAGGATGGTATGTAAAATCCACATGAAAACTGCAAAGATGAATCAAATTACATTCAGGGTACTTAAGAGCAAATTGAAAATGAGGCCATTTCTTATTCAAGAAGACTTCTTTCTCAGCTTTCTGGGAATGCAAACATGCATGTCACAGCAGAGGATCAGGTCACCCACTGCCTGGGGAAAGCAGCTTGAATTTTTTTACCTGGGTGATCTCTGGCAAGGCACACGCTTCAGGAGGTAGAAACCCCAGTCCCCTTTACTTTGTCTCCTGTGCTGATTTTTGGCTCTCATAACATTTTAATTAAATTTGGGCTTGTCTTTTTCGCTCACCTTACTCTCTGCATCAAACGGGGAGCCTTTCACATGTCGCCTGGCTGCGGTCCCTGCAAGCCTTCAATTCTGCAAGCAGGTTTCTTACCATACAGAGAGAACTACAGTTAAATCAAAGCCTAGGTAACCTGTGGTCCCACTGCCTGATAGCAGCACATAACTTCAATGTGACTTAGAGTAAAAGATAATGAATTCTCTCATGCAAATTTACACACAGGGGTCAACTGCAAAATGCCTTTGTGTTTGATAGTATGCTGGGTATTTGGTATTTGTCATGCAATAAATAATTCATCTTGCATAGCCACTTGCTATGGAAATGATAGTCTATGTATATTAAAGCATTTAGCACTTGGAACAAAATGGACAGCTGGGGCCAAATGAACATCTCTTAGGACATATTACCATTACTGCTCCCCTGTGAATTTTTAACTCTTCACTTCAGAGAGTCATAATGAGGATCGTAATTTAATAAGGCATGGGGGTTCATTTTGATGCATCCAGGGTTATGCCAAAGTAAATGAATAATTTAGAAATCCTGGGAATTTGATGGTTTTTGAGCTTTTCTATGGTTGTTATTATCGATAATGTTCCAGGAGTCAATCTGGTTTGCATCCTGTGCAATTTGGGAAGGTGTCAAAGGCGAAATACATTCACGTGCTAAGGAAGGTGAATGAATACAAACATGATTTTAAGGTGACATTTTGCTATATTAAATTAGCATCTTACCTAACAACCAAATCCTCAGTCACCTCTACAGAATCAGCATGCCTTTTTAAAAAAAGTAACATTTTTGCTAGAGACCTAATATTTAACATTAATACACAGAATAAACTTTTTATCAACTATTTACATTTTAATTAACATACTTCAAAGCATAATGAATCATTATACTTTGCCAGTCCCTCACAGGAATTTGGTGGCTATTGACTCTCATTTGCTTTTTGTCACGTCACAAGAATTTACTCCATTCCTTTGGTTTTGCTCTTTTTGGTTTGATTAACATTATTTCATAAAGAAAAGACATTCATAGATTTCTTTTTTACCAGATTTTCCTCTTCTTATTATTTTCATGCCATTATTTTTGCTGCTGCTGCTGTTATTGTTCCTCTTCTTCTTCTCCACCAACTAGGATTAATTAAAAAAAATACCCAAATACAAAAAGGTATTTGATTTAATTTTAAAAATGCATGCCATACTTAAAAGTAAATTCATTAATATCAATATAGCTGAGGAACATGGAATTATTTACAACATCTCTACAAATAGGTAGGTGTCTCTCCTACGCCTTGCTTCAAAATTAAAGAAAGTATGGAAGAATCAACTGTAATGAAAATTCCGAAGATGTTTTAAGATGGAAATTCCTTTTTTAGAAGTCATTGACACAGCATGAATGACTTAGGTAGTCAAAGCTGAAAAATGGGTAGATAATATTCTGGCCCCCCACACACTTAAGTTCACATACTAAACTCACTCCTGTAGCTAATTCCTTTTGTCTTTATTTCCATAACTCAGGAAGCACACTATCTTGGAGAGGAAAGGAAGGAAGGAAGGGAGGGAGGGAGGAAGGGAGGGAGGAAGGAAGGGAGGAAGGGAGGAAGGAAGGAAGGAAAGAAGGAAGGGAGGGAGGGGGAGAGAGGGAGGAAGGGAGGGAGGAAGGGAGGAAGGAGGGAGGAAGGAAAAGAGGGAGGGAGGAAGGAAAAGAGGGAGGGAGGAAAGAAGGGAGGGAGGAAAGGAGGGAGGGAGGAAAGGAGGGAGGAAGGAGGAAGGAAGAAAGGAAGGAAGGAAGGAAGGAAGGAAGGAAGGAAGGAAGGAAGGAAGGAAGGAAGGAAGGAAGGAAGGAAGGAAGGAAGGAAGGAAAGAAGGAAGGAAAGATGGAAAGATGACAGCATTATCCAGGAATCAAGAAGGCTATAGAGTTGTTTCTCTAGAGAAAAGGATAGGGACAGGATAAGGACTGTGCCTGTAGCTTCTTTGACTTGGGCAACTCCCAAGTGAGAGAACTTCCCTAGCAATTCAGGCTGTACCTCTTCAAATTGGATATTTGCTTAGAGGACTGAAAGTCCATGCCCATGGACTAATGAAAATATCCATAGGTCCCACATAGTAACTTCTTTACAGATGACATATATAAAAAGAAGAGGCTATTATATAATTAGGCCACAAAGGAGTGGCCAACAGAGAGTTTATGGTGGATATTGCTAAATATACATTCCTTTTTACAAATGAATTATTTAGCTGAGACACTGATCTCAGAGATTTAAGTTGCCCTAGGGACAGACAGGTGATTACATTGGGTTTGGTCAGAGAATACTATGCCTTTTTGTTCAACAATGATTTGTGAATCTTGTAACAATTTAATCCTCTTCCCTTTCCCCACTTTCATTCCCCTAAAGTCTTCTCCTCCTCCTATTCTTGATATGTCTCAGCTTCTCAGAGCTGAGGTCACAAAAGAAATTACTGGCCAAGCTGAGGGTGGTGAGATGGGTTTGGACAAATGAAACTGATACTGAGAGGTGCTATCTACCTACATAACACAAACTCATCCTGAAGAAACCTCCGACCCTTTAACCCCACCCTGTCCAAAAGTAGTCTTTCACAATTTTACTTATGATGAAAGTTCAGTATTCTATATTGAGAAAACAACAATAATAATAATTACAAAACATCCTTTTACATGTCTCCCCAAATTAGCATTCATAAGTCTGCAGGTGTAATGCTAGGTGGGTAACTGCTCTCAAGGTCAGAATACTCAGTGAGTCTTCATTTGTAAAATTAGAGCTCACAAGCCCCCACCAGCATGTCTACCTTTAACAGTCAACCAATAGACATAGTTTCAAGAAAAAAACATTTATAAATATGGCATAATAAGATGAATAGCTATACATGATTCCCCTCATAAACCTAGGGTTCATTCCCCCATAAGTACAAAAAGTGTCAGAAGAAAGAATAAACACAAATATATAGTACATGGGTAATGAGACACACAATACAGAAAATACATGCAACCAAGGCAACTCTTTTCTCCAAGCCTCTGATGTTGAAGCATTGCAATGTCCTTTCTCGTTTCATGGTATGTCCCTTAACACATTGTCTCTTTGGGGAGGCCATCCTGCTGGGTCCCCAGTGCTACTGCTCTCTTTAACTCAACTCCTGACTGTAGGGTTGACCTTTTTATTCCTTGGCTCACTTCTCTGCTTCCAGAGATAAAAAACCATTGATGTCTCAACTGCCTCTGCCCCGTCTGTCTCTGTCTCTGTGCCTCTATGTCTCTTTCCCTCTTTCCATTTCTCTGTCTCTGTCCATCTGCCTATCTTTATCTCTGTCTCTCTCTCTCTGTTGTGTCTCTGTCTGTGTCTGTCTCTGTGTCTGTCTGTCTCTCACTGTCTCTGTGTGCTTCTCTCCCTCTTTCTCTTTCTCTCTGTATCTCTCTGTCTCTGTCTATCTCTTTCTGTCTCTCTGTGTATCTGTCTCCGTCTATCTCTCTTTCTCTGTCTCTCTCTCTGTCTCTCTCTCTGTCTCTTTGCCTCTCTTTCTCTCTGTCTCATCAGAAGTAAATATGTTTTGCCTCCTACACAGTTCATAATTTCATCACAAAATTCCATGGCTGGGAAGGAATACGGAGAAATCCTTCCCCCATCAGTCTACTGATTTCTAACAGAGGCTAACTACACAAAGCTTCTCCCTGTTTTCAAATGACCTAGAACTAGCAACATTAGCATGGTAAAATCCATAGGGGATGTTGTCAATCTTCATTCCATCAATTCTAAGCTGGCCCTTTAATTTCATCAGAATACTTTACACCTCATAAAAGAATCATAGGGCTTAGTCACATATTTGCACTTCATTTAACTTGTTATCATCTCTTATATTTGTTATATTCTCCTTATTTAACACAAACTGGGCTGCAGGAGACATGAAACACCACCCCTACACTGATGATAATATTCTTTTCATCCCCAAATTCACTTGTTTTATGCTTATCTGAATACCTGTTGCCTCTTCACAATAGAAAATAAATTCCTTGAAAGCAGGGACTATGCCTGTTTTAAATGATCATATTCTAAGAGCTAGGACAATGCTCTGTATCTGATTGCTGCTCAATAAAGTGCCTGTTGAATAGAATTACATTGAGTAAAAAGTTTGAATTTGCATGCTGACTTAAATACTAATTTTTCATCGTGACAATAGCCCTGTGAGATAAGTAGTGTAAACATTACCTAAGATGATAGTATAAACATTATTCTCCCCATTTTGAAGATGAGGAAAGAGAAGTAGAGTGATAAGCTCTAGATTGAACAGTGAAGAGTATCTAATATACGACTGAGAGCCAAGCCTTCTTTCAGAAGTTCAATGTTCTTTCCAATATAACTTTATGGTTCCCATGGAGAATTATCTAGAAATTGCTCCAGAAACTTCCTGACTTGATTCCTGTTCATGCTGCTCTTGAGAAGAGCTGTTTTTATGCCTACTTAGCTTTGCTAACTCACTGCACAGGGGAGAAAATGTAGGCAGTGTCAACCCTGCCTCTGATAAACTGTCACATGCTCAGCACCTAGCAGGATCTCTATGTCTCACAGATTCTCAATGCACATAATAACAAACATTTTGCTCAGTTGCACCTGCCTATTCTATGCTTGTTCATGCCTTATGACTGAAAAAACAAACTGACATTTGTACTGCACTTCATAGTTTTCAAAGTCCTCCCATGGGTATTAATCTCTATTCACCTTCGAAACAGCTCTGTGAGATGTACATGCTATATAAGTTTTTCTCATTTTCCAGATGAAGAAATCAATCAATCAAGAATTTAGTAAGTATCTATGTGCCATTAACCGTTCTAGGTGCTGAACTGGACTTACAAGGGGAAAAATTAACTGTCCCTTGTCTTCAAAGAGCTGGAATGTACAAGAAGTCTAGAAACATCAGCATAACCAAATTGTGAAGGGCTTTAAATGACAAAACACGGGAATTCGTATTTGATTAATTCAAGGCAAGAGTAAAACACTGGAGCTTTTTGTAAAAGAGGAAAAAAGATAATACCTTTGTTTTGGGAATATCCATTTGGCAAATGTATATGGAAGATAGATTGGAGAGAGGAGAGACTAGAATGAAGGAGAAAATTTAGTAGGTTATGACAATATTAAAGAATCAACTTTATTGTCAAGTTCAATGGAACTTGAACTAGAGCTATAGCTGTGTTGTTAGAGAGAAAGGGATGATTGCAAAAGAAAAAAACTGAGACAGGAATAATAGTGGTATGGGATGAAGAAGGAGGAGTAAGAGGAAGAAGAGAACTAAAATCGAAATCTTGTATTTCTTTATCTAATGTATTAGCCAGAATATTTTTTTTATGTAATCAAGTTTGAATTTCATGTTTACCAATGAAATGTATAAGGATATTCAGGAATTGTGGAACATACATAGAAACCATCCCATTTGCAGCTAGGTAGGTCTGCTTAAGTTCCAATCAATCCAACCTTGGTGTGAAAATTAAAACAAAACATTAAGTATCTTTCAAAATAAAGTGAAGAGTCAGTATACTTTGAGAGAAATGATGGTCCTAGTGTCCTCTGGGCTCAAACCATGTCTAGATATATGTATATATACAAGGAAATGACATTGTAAATGCCAATGTGAAGAAAAAGAATAATTACAAGACACAATGAAACTGAATGCTATGTAATTATGAGGACCACCTGTTATAGGAATGTAAATTTTTAAGATCTTCCCTGCCCCTAGGTTAAGTGGACCTGGAGACTGTGGTGGGAGGCTTCTTTTTCAGGAACACCCATACCTTGGTGCTTTGTGATTGGGCAGTGGGTCAAAAGGGTTGTTATATTCTCTGACCCAGGAGAAGGCTATATAATCCTTGACTTGAGACTTTGTTTTGGGGCTCACTTTGAGAAGTGTTGTATGATTTGATCAGAGGAAACTCTGGGCAGCGGTTGAGAGCCCCTTGGCTTTGAAAAACCCAGATGTTGATGCTTCCTTCTCTAGTAACTGACTAGGTATAGATGTAATGGTTGGACAGTTGGAGGCCCGTCTGCTTGATTTGTTTGTTTCTCTATCTCCTTGTAATTTCTGCTTGTAATCTCTGTATACTTTGAAGTTCGGGATGCTGACTTTTTCCCCTGAACTAGGTAAATGATGTGTTTGATTGATTAAAGGAAGATTGTTAATCCATTTTGAGTTGCTTTCCTTTAGAAAAGCAGATCTAAGAACATGTATTGACAGCCACCCTGGGGATGCTGGGGTGCTTGCTGCTACACTACCCTTAAGCTAAGAGAAAAGAAAAGAAAACTCACCTGTCTTCCTACCTGTAGAGGGAAGGGAATATGGGTGTGTTGGACTAACAATGTTCTTGTATTGATTAATTTTGCTAAGTATTTTTTTTTATGGTTTCTGTTTTGAGGAATTACTCAATGGGTAGAAGAAGAAAATGAATGACTTCAGAAGTGAAGATGATGTACAAAAAAAAGGTTGGCATCTTTTAAAGACTAAATGGAAAGCTAAAAACACAAGAATTGAAGTCTGAAAACTGAAATCTTAGGACTTTAGAAGGATAAAAGGAAAAGTACTCATCATTTAAGGCAGTTTGTCTAAAAACAAGAAATTTCCAAATGAGAATGAATTTCCCAAATCATCTCTTTGGATGGCAGCACCGATATTATATCAAAATTATTGCATCCCAGTTGATTCTTCTCTCAACTAACCAGTTTCTAAACCCTGTAAACTCAACAACAGTCAAGTCTCTTGTGGCCTGCTGAGTAGGATGTTGAAGTTGGAGAAAAGAAGATCTGATTTTAACTGCCACCTGAGGTTCTCTCTGAGTCTTAGCTTCTCAATCAATAAAATGGGGACTGTAATTATCCCAATATTGTGAGGATCAAATAAGATAAAATGCATAAAGCATTGTGACTTACCTAAAGTTCTATATCAATAGTATTATTATTTTTTAAAAAAGAAAACATTTATGAGGTATCGTCCCTGGGCAGGGGACTATAGTTGCTGAAGGAGATGCAAAGTTTGTGTAAAACTTGCATTTCATGAGTTTGCAATCTTGTAAACCATTGTGAGAACAGACAGAACTATCACACAAAATGTAATAGGATAAACATAAATTGAAGAGTTGTTAAACAAAGAATTATGTGAGGTCTTATTGAGAAAATATTGCTAACCAAGGAAAAAATCAGGGAAAGCTTCATAGAAGACATGCAATATGATTGGGGTTTTAAATGATGGATAGGGATAAAACTGACAAAAAGAGGGAATAAGGGCATCCTAGGAACATGGTGCAGTGTGTCCAAGGGCATACAGATAAAAGATAGAACCTTGTTTCAAGAAGGGAACAGTCCAATTTGCCTGGATAATAGTGTGAATGAAGGCACATGACATGATAAGAATGAGAAGATTGAATATTTTTAGGAAGTAAAAAGACTTAAATGATTGTCAGAGGAATTTGAACTTTACTTAGTGGCTGTTAGGACTGCATTTAATATTTTTATGAACAGAAGAGCAACAGTGAAGTGGTCAATCTATGGGTTTGAATGACTATGGTGAAAGAGTGGAGGTAAGAAATCTTTTACAAAGTTATTACAATAATCCAGGCTAATGGTGATGAGGTTTTCTGCTAGGATATTGGCAACAAAGATAAAGAATAAAATTCATAGATGTTCTAAAATAGGATGGCCTCTTAGCATGTAGTGGGATTCCACTAACTATATATTTTCAAATAGAAGCTCCATGTATTCCAGAAAGAAAAAAATGGAGAGAGAAAGAAAGAACAAAAGAGAAAAAAGGAAGGAAGGAAGGAAGGAAGGAAGGAAGGAAGGAAGGAAGGAAG
>NW_027186114.1:0-29118 GCF_028583685.1 Petaurus breviceps papuanus | reverse complement strand
AGGAAGGAAGGAAGGAAGGAAGGAAGGAAGGAAGGAAGGAAGGAAGGGAGGAAGGAAAGAAGGAAGGAAGGAGGAAAAGAGGAAAGGAGGGGAAGGAGGAAAGGAGGGAGGGAGGAAGGGAGGAAAGAAGGAATTGACTTCTTAACTCATAGCATTATAATGGAGGTGATAGTTCTAGTGTCCTCTGGACTCAAACCATATCTAGAGTATCATGGCAAATTTTGTTTACCCCACTTTAAGGGAAAAATTTAAAAACAATAGAGACATGGGTTTTTACAGGAGGGTGATGGATGGGAAAAGTTCCGGAAATAATGCCATATAAGAAACCATCAAGGGAATTAAGGATATTTTGGTTAGAGTAAGAAACACATAGGAAGACCAAGACAGCATTCTTCAAATTTTAAAGGGTTGTTTTACTAAAGAGGTAGCACACTCATTCTTTCCTTTCTTGAGAGTATAGATCTCAGACTTTTGGGTGGAATTTAAAGAGAGGCAAGATTTCAACTTTATATGATGGTAGGCTTCTTAACAATTCAAGCTATGTTGAAGGAGAGTGGGGTGCCTTGAGAAGCAACAATAGCTTTGGGGGGCAGGCAATGTTTTGTCCCAATTTCACAGAGGAGGATGCTGAAGCCTGGAAGGTTTAAATGCTTTCCCCACTATAAAAACAGTTTGTAAAAGTTCAGAGTGTGAGCAGACCAGTTGTTGATCATTTTCAACAATTTCCCAATTTAAAAAGTGAGAAAGAAGTGCTTTGAAATGTCGAAAATATCTAGTTCTAGTAAGTCAGTTAAAATGTAATTAGAACAAATATTTTTTGTTTGTTTTTTCTTCCTATAAAGAATAGTTTAAGAATATCAGCAAATTCCCAGTTTGGAGTCTCAGTGGAGTTTTTAATGTACCAGGCCATTACAATGTTGGAAAATATTTGAGTCCCCTGGTTGTTGATTTAGAATTACCTGTGAGATGGAGATAAAGACATGCATGCAACATATATGTATGTATACACACATATACATATGTACATATACATACATATGTATATATGTGTTATATATAAATGTGTATATATACATATAACCATTATTTTATTATTTACTTGGAGTTTAGATAATTTAGTTTATCTCTAAGCTATTATATACATATAATACAACATGCACATATACACACTCAGACATTTATAAACTTATGTAAATTTACTGAGTTTAGAGATTTGAGTTAACTCTAAATTGTGTGTGTGTACACACATATCTATCTATGAGGTTTTTTTTAATTATTCACTTACTGGTTCATTTGGACTACATGTATTTCATTTATACATGTTATTTCATTCACACAACCTTTTTCACTATTTATGTCTGAAATTTTTATAGATTTTTTTCTTTACTGTTTTTTCATTAGTTTAAATGAAAATTTATCTTTTTTATGGATTCTCTTTCTATTTCATTATTTCTGGTGTATATATGTGCACTCCCTAAGCCATCCAATGTCTTTTGAAGACAGCTCTTATCAATACAGTTTCCCTGAACTCTAGTGATAATGTTTTATTAAATGTTACATTGGAGCTGAAATCCCTCACAGCAGGTAGCACAGAATCATTACCAGTCTGAATATTTTCTGTACTAAGATGATAATGATAAACACAAAGTCCCAGTGGGAGACCTACCACTTATTACTTAATCCACAAACCCCCTACAGGTATGTTTTGGTGTCTTCAAATGCCCACCCAAGGGTTATTCAGAAGCTGAAAGCTGAAACACAGAAATAATTTTCCTAAAGGTCTTCATATACAAAATAAGCTTTTTGCTGTATAGAATTCATTTTACTAACAAGAATTATTATTATTTTAAGTAGCAGTGTTTGGGAAAATCATGCACAACATGCAAACGTATTTTTCTTTAAAAATATACTGAAGGGGCGGCCAGGTAGCACAGCGAGTAAGAGCACCGGCTCCAGTGTCAGGATGATCTGGGGATCAAATCCCAGGCTCAGACACTTAGCACCCACCCAGAAACACCTGGCCGTGTAACCTTGAGCAAGTTACTTAATCCCAATTGCTTAGGGGCAGCCAGGTGGTTCAATGAGTAAGAGCACCAGCTCCAGTGTCGGGATGACCTGGGGATCAAATCTGGGCTCTGATACTCAGCACCACACCCAGAAATAACTGGCCGTGTAACCTTGAGCAAGTTACTTAACCCCGATTGCTTTAATTAAAAAATATATACATATATACTGAAAACCTTTTCATTAATTCTAATACTATTTATATAAAGAACAAACTAATTTTTAAATGTAATATAATATTTAGATATAGCATTCAAAAGATCTCTTAGGGATACAGAATCTCCATGTAAATATTCTTGTCTCAAGTACTGAATTTAATTTATATCATAGCTCAGAGTGGATTTTAGGCACAAAATGTTAAATAGTTTCATCATCACTATGAGTAAAGTTATCTAGGAAACAACCAACAGATTACACCTGAAAGACTACTAACATTGCACTCATAAGATTTGGGCTCAAATTCTGGATCAGCAACATGTTCGACCATGGCTTAGTCTAGGTATCATTATTTTTCCATAAAATAAATTTGCTTTTGTTCAGTGGAGTCTGACTCTTGGTGACCCCATTTGAGGTGTTGTTGGCAAAGACATTGGAATGGTTTGCCATTTCCTCCTCTACTCATTTTACAGATGAGGAAACAGAGGCAAACAGGGTTAAGTGACTTGCCCAGGGTCAAAAAGCCAGAAAGTATCTGAGGCTGGATATGAACTCAGGACTTCCTGACTCCAGGTCCAGCCCTCTGTTCATAGGACCACTTAACTACACCCTATAAAATAATCGTAATAGACTATATACTAAGTTTCCTTTCAGCTCTAAATCTTTTGTTCACATAAGAATCTTATATATCAAAACTCAAAAGTAAGGACAGATGTTAACACTTTCGTCATCTGTATCTTTAGTCATCAGGTTTATAAGACAGCTAGGCTCATCACAAGTCCCAAATAATTAAGAGAAAACACTTGATCATCACATGAATTTGGAGTGAAGAATCACTGTTACACTTCCTGTTGAAGCCACATTTTTTTGTATGCCGCCAATAATTGGCAGTGTACAAAATCAGATAATCAGAAATTTGTTATAAACTATTACACACTTAAAAATTCTTTGTATTTTTTCAGAGACTAAATATTAGATAAATCAATAGATTTTCATCTTATACTGAATTTTAGTCTACAAATAAGTCCATTTCTTATGATATAGATGGAGTTGGATATATTAGTCACCTAATTTCTATATAACTGTTGCATATCTTTAATCTACAACTATAGTAGTTTTTTTTTTGGATGGGGGAAGACAAGGCAATTGGGGTTAAGTGAATTGTCCAAGGTCACACAGCTAGTAAGTGTCAAGTGTCTGAGACCTGATTTGAACTCAGGTCCTCCTGACTCCAGAACCCATGCTCTATTCACCGTCTCACCTCACTGCCTCCACTATAGTCATTTTAAAATAAATTTACCATAAAAAATTTCCACTTCACAACTAGTTAGTAGGAAAAAAGAAGCCTTCTATTCATACCTATCTCATTCCTTAAGGTTCCTCAGGAACTCATTCCATACTTGAAATTAAAATTAAAAAACAAAACAAAAAAATGAACAACAACAACAAAAAAAAACACCAGTCTACATTAGGAGAAACTCAGTTCATACATTCTGTGATACAAAACCCCATCAGAGCTTCCCTTCCTCTCCAGTAACCACTTTGATTACAATTAAGGACCTATGTGTAAGACAATGGAAAACAAAATCTTTTAGCTAAAGAAATAAGGCTCAACGATATTACTTAAACCTTAGGAATTTGCTTAAAGGAAAAGCAAGAAGCATTGATTTTAAATCCATGTCTGAAAGAATGGCATTGGGATGTGAAGGGCAAGATACCTGAATGCTTTCCCATATTTTCTGAGAGAAACAACTCCTTCATCCTCAGAGATATTTGTTCTAGTAGTGAGCTTCAAGTCAAACTTCAAAGGTCAGAAAGAGTCTCTGTCCTTCTCATCAACATAGGTCTCTTGTTATCAGGATCTGTAACCCTGGGGAAGGGAAAATGTCAGCTGCTGATACTGCTCAGCTGTTTAGGCCGTCTATCCCTTCTCATGCTACCAGCTGCTGCTGCCTCTTTTCTCTCCCTCTCATATCTCCAGTTCCCAATCCCAAATCGTTCCTGGGTCTGTGTCAAAATCTTGTACAACCATGACCTTTTCTGGACTAAGAACATCGGCAAAAACTCCAATTCCCAGTATTCTCAGAGAGAACACAGCCCACTGCTCTGGTGCATGACAAGAGTATAACCTGTTCCATAAAAGCTTTTTACAAAAAAAAAAAAAGGAATTTAAAATTTAACAGGATTGCAGTGTATCCCAGTGATTCTCAAAGACTATACAGAGTTTCCATTGGATGGTTAGGAGGCATATAGAACTTACACTTACAATCAAACTGTGTGTACCCCCAAAACTGTGTGCAACAGAAATATCCAAATAATACTCAGAGGTTTCTCAAGGTAGGAAGCAGAAAAGAATGGTTAATTTACAATCTTGAGAAAGGGCTACCCTCATGACAAATGGTCAGGGAGAGGAAGCAATTTACAAAAGGAGATGGTGAAGTTATAAAGTCCTAACACAGAATTCTTCCCCACCCTCCTCCTGACCCTTTTCTTCCATTGGCTCGAAGTTTGGTGTACAATCTATGCAATGGCAATCTACCTCAAGTACAGGAACAAGGAAACAGTAGATCACCCAATGAACGTTTGAGAAAGCACTTCTCTACTTATTTGTCATATCTTGTGATGAGGTGGCACTGGGGAGGGTCTACATTGCTTTAAGTCCCAGATTCGTGCAAGGTCAGGTGATGTCTAAACTTAGGCCTAGTGGATGCTAAAGCCACTCTAGATTTGATTTTTCAGTATGGCAAAAGTTCACTTCAAATTATCCCTCACAATACTCTCCAATATTAGACTTCATCTCTTCAAACAAAAAATATTTAGTCATTAGTAGAAACACGTTTGAGAGCCATTGATGTGTACCTATAGCTATGATTCAGATCAGCCAAAAAATTTACTAGGGTATGTCCACTGTGCATGTTACAGCAACTTGGAGTCATAGGTGAGAGTTTGGTGAATTAGTCAGACACCAAACATGGATGAGCAACCCTAAAACTGGTTTGGCAAATTTCACACAAGAGGCACCAGTCTTTCCTGAATACCAAATATGTTGTATGTGCCAAATAGAAGGAGATACTTTTCATAATTATAGGTAAGGGAAGAATTCAACAACACAAAAGATTAAGATCATCATAGAAGATTTAATGGATGATTTGATTACACAAAATTTAAAAAAAATCAATTGCGATTAGAAACAGAAAGGAAAGCAAACCAAGATGGTGGAAGAAAGACAGGAATTCACCTGAACTCTCCAAAATTCCCCTTCAAATAACTTAAAAATAATGTCTCTAAATGAATTCTGGAGCACTCAACCAACAAAATGTCAAAGTGAAACAATTTTTCAAAGACAATAACTGTGGAGGTTAATAGGAAAGGTCTTTCTCACAGGGGTGGTTGTTGGGCCTGGAGCACAGTACAGTGTATGCCACACCCCAACTAAGCATCAGCAGGTCAGCTGCATTTCCAGTAGCAGCAATGTTGGGAGCCCTCAGTTCACAGATGGTAAAGGCATCAGACACCTGGTCAGAAGGAGATGATAGAGGACGCTCTTCTGGCACTGGGAGCAGAAAGTTGTGACATTTGCTATGCACAGTTCCATATTGCATTCCCAAGCAAAGAGAAACAGTACTGAATAAGGGGCCTTGTTCACAGTTTCAGGGAAGAGTGCCTGTCTTGACTTTTAAAGGGGTAGGAGTCTTGGCCTTGGATCCCAGTTGAAAAGGAACACTAATGCTTGTGGCAAGAACCAAAGTCATATTTTCAGGGAAATGAGGAGTTTTCATGCCTGTAAAGGTTAAAAGGCCCTGGACACAGTTCCAAGGTATAGAAGAGTACATGGTGTCATTCACAGATCAGAGCACAGGTGGAGAGCAGTGACCACAGAACTCCTTAGATTTTACCATCTCAGAAGAAACAAAAACTTACACATCTCCAAAACCAGCTCTGAAAACAGCATCAAGAAAAACCTAAAATTTGAGACAGTGGTCCTTACACTTAAGGAACAGTGCCTAACTTCAACGTAAAATATAAAGGCAAGAAATAGCCTAGACAAATGAGAAAATAATACCAAAAAAGAACCTAATAATATTAAATTACTATGGTGACAGGGAAGATTAAAATACAAACACAGATGAAGAAAATGAAATCAAAAGAGCTACATGCAAAGCCTCAAAGAAAATATAAATTGGATACAGATGCAAAAATTGATTCTAGGAAGAGCTCAAAAATCAGTTTAAAAATCAAGTAAGAAAGGTAGAGGAAAGAATTAAGAAGATAAATGAGAGTGATCCAAAAAAATATAAAAAGAGTTTCAACAGCTTGATAAAAGAATCACAAAAATTACTGAAGATAATAACACCTTAAAACAGCAAAATTGGCCAAATAGAAAAAGAGGTACAAAAATTCACTGAAGAAAAGAACTCCTTAAAAAGTAAAATTGGATAAATAGATTAAAGACTAAACTACCATCCAAAACTAATTATATTCCTTCAATGGGAAAAAAAAAATTGCATGAGTAGAACCAGAACTTTGGGCAAAGTAACAGCAATATCGTGCAATGATCAATTGTGAATGACTTACCTTTTCTCAACAGTGCAATGATTCAATTCCAAAGGACTTACAATTGAAACTGCAGAGAAAGACCTGATGGAGTCTGAATGAAGATAAAAGTGTATTTTTTTTATTTTTCTTGTTTTGTTTTTGTCTGTGTATTCTTTTGCAAAATTGCAAGTATGGAAATGTTTCGCATGACTGCACATGTATAATTTGTATCAGATCCCTTGCCTCCTCAAGGAAAGAATTTGGAATTCATTTTTTTAAGAAGGGCAAAAACCGTCTTTACATGTAACTGAGGGAAAAAAATGAAATAAAAATAAGAAATATAAAGGAAACAATTAACTGGGGGAAAATTTACCAGAAGTTTCATTGATAAATACTATCCAAGATATGTAGGAAATTGATTTTTTTAATGATAAAAACAAGAATCATTCCCTAACACATTAGTGATCAATGGATATTAAAAGAATGTTTACAAATGAAAGAATATAAAGTATCAACAACCATATGGAAAACTGTTATAAATAACTAATAAGAAAAATATAAATTAGAACAACTCTGTGATACAGAGATTTTCCACTTCACACCCCATTAGTCTAGCGAAGATTGCAGTAGATAAAAATAACAATTGTTCAAAGAGCTATTGGAAGCCAAACACAATAATGTACTTTTGGAAGAGTTAGAATTGGTCCAATTACTGTGAAAAGCAACTTGGAATTGAACCCAAAATGCAGGGATGTGTTGTTAAATTCTAACTACTCTCTCTCTCTCTCTCTCTCTCTCTCTCTCTCTCTCTCTCTCTCTCTCTCTCTGTCTCTCTGTGTGTGCCTCTCTGTCTCTGTCTCTCTGTTTCTGTCTCTCTCCATATACATACATACATACACACAATTGTGTATATATGTACATGTATACATACATGTCATATATACATATATATTCACACATATATGTATATATACACATATGAATACACAAAACACATTTAAGATTAATCTGCATTATTAACATTTCTCCATCACTTTAATATGCACTTGTGATTAGCCTGTCAGTTCAGTTATTATTTTTTAGTTGTGTCTTTCTCTTCATCACCCTATTTGAGGTTTTATTGCAATGACACTGCAGTGATTTGTCATTTCCTTCTCCCACTAATTTTACAGATTAGGCAACTGAAGCTAACATAATTAAGCCACTTACTGACTGACATAGCAAGTAAGTGTCTGAAGACAGATTTGAACTCATGCAGATGAGTCTTCCTTATTCCAAGCCCAGTGTTCTATCCACTGTGCCAATTAGCTGCTTGGATTAGTGAATGTTTTCTATTTTAACTAGCTCTTCATTTCTCTTGATATCTGAGATATCCTTGTCTGCCACAATGGATTTCCTGTTCTGCTAATCACGTGATAAAGAATGACCCCTTTTCTGGGTTGGTACCCACTAATTAGAGCATGACAACAAATTATAACATATTAGAGTCAGTTGTGAAGTGTGGTGAAAAAAATAAGAACAATTTATCATGATTATAATATTGTAAAGGAAAATTGAGATATTTTAGAATTCGATATAGTGATCTGTTATAACTTCAGAAGACTAAAAGGTGGCAGGGGGAGCAAAATGAGACATATATTTTCTGTTATAAACAATGTGTTTTCCTTGTTTTTATCTCTTCATCACAAGTAAGGTCTTCCATTAAGGAAGTATCCCTTTGGTAGGTGATTTTAATAGTATTCAGATTTTAAATTAACTTTGTAAATATTATCTTTTTTATTTGGTATGGTTCAACCTTGAACACTGAAAATTTCCTCAATTATTTAAGTTCTTTATTTCTTTAAGGAGCATTTTGTAATTGAATTTATACAATTATTGAGTGTAATTTGGTAGATTGACTTTCAAACATTTTACTACTAATATTTTTCTAATTCCATAGCTCTTTTCCATAGGATTTCTTTTTTTATTCCAGCCTTTTGAATTTTTTGTGTTCTTATATAAAAATCCTCTTTTTAATTTTTTCCCTTTATTTTGTAGCCTACAACTTTGTTGAAGCTGGTCTTTCACTTAAATTTTTTTGATTCACTAAAATCTTCTAAGTAAAACATCATACAATTAGGAAATAGAAATATTACATCATTTCTTTCTCTTTCTTTACATTTTTACTGTCTATCATTTGTCATTTCCCTAGCATTTCTAGAACTCTATTAAATAATAGTGGGGAGATCAGGCATCTTTGTTTTTCTCCTGTATTTATTGGGAATGCTTTTAAAATGTCCTCATTCCATATGATGCTTACTTTTGATTTTAGATAACTTTTTTAATGTTAAAAATTACACTTCTACTTTAACACATTATAGGGTTTTTGACATACATGAGAACTAAACTTTGTTGTAAGTTTTTTTCTGTATAAGTTGACACAATCATGTGACTTTCAATGTTTTAGTAACAATGATTATTTTGTCAAATATTTTCTGAATGTTGGGTCATTCTTGTAGTCCTTGGATAAGTGTAAAGAACATTGTGAATGATTTCTTGAATAATTTCTATAGCTGATTTGAAATTATTTTATTCAAAAATTTTAATACATATTCATTAATGATATTGGTCTATAGTTCTTTGTCAAAGGTAAAAAAGGGTTTTGAGTGAGAGTCTGGAAGAGACAAATAGAAGAAAGACCTGGTTCATAATTCCATAGATTTTGAGCTTAAAGAGGCCTTAGAGGATTATAGGTCCTTCTCTTCAATTTTCAGATGAGGAAACTAAGGCTTAGTGAGATTGAGTCACTTGTTCAAGTTCATACACGTAAGTGTCAGAGAAAGGATTTGAACTCTTATATTCTTATTCTTTCTAACTTTCTTAATTTTGTCCAGTGTTCTTGAATGTTTATCAGAAGTTACAATAGAAAGGAAGGATGGGGGATAAACCCAACTTTTGGTTGATATTTCTTTTTATAGTTTAAGAAAAATAACTTGATTGTGAAATGATATAGTAGGGGCAATTTAACATGCGATAGCTCTGCAATTTATTTGCTAAGTGGGCTTTCTTTTTGCGAATTATATTTACCAGAAAATGTTACAATAGGCAATGGAAAGAGCATTGGTTCTAGCATCAGAGAACTTGGGCTTATATCCTACTTCTGATACTAATGATACCACCTTAATCCAAATCCTGACCCTCTCTGTGCTCATGTCTTCAAAGTTCAAATATGGGGATCAGTCTAAATGACCTATTATTTCTATTCCCTGTCCATCTTCTCACCAACCACCTTGCCACCAGAACTAAGAGTCCTTGTCCTGAAGCACTGAACTCTTTCAGTTTGGGAGCTCCTGTGCTGTGGTTCCTAATGTCTGGAATGATTGTTGTCTCACTTGGCTCACAAATTCTAGACCAAGGCCAGTCATGCTTCACTTTGCTCCGGGGCTGTCTTTTTGCAGTGTGATGAACTTTGTTCCTAGTATACCTTCCCCACTTTACTTTCTAGTTTCAAAACAAAGATCAAATTGATACTACTAGAAAGAGTGCATCAAACTAATCTCTTCTGACTGTTCACCATTCATGTAATTTTCCAAATTAAATACTCCTCCCTGATCACTACACCATTTATTGGTTTTGTACCCCTAAATGCATGCTCCTTTAGGATAGAGACAGTCTTCACTTTTGTCTTTATATTTCAGCACTTAGCACAGTGCTTAAATGATATGATAAATGCTCAGTAAACACATTTTTCATTCATTCATTTGTGGAAACCGATAGATGATCTTGGCAACAGTGTGATCCTGGAGCATTAAAGTCTTGCTAATTGGAACAGCAATAGTTGAGTACCTGGGTCAGAAAAGTGGTCAGATAAAGAAGGAATATTTTTCACTTTTTTAAAATGTAAATTATATTTCTGTAATTATCACTATGCAATTGCTTCCATTTGTAGTTCTTTTGCATGTTAAATTTCACATTTCCTTGATGTGGTCAGTCTCTAGAAATTCAAATCAATAGCATTCAAACAGGATTATGTCTTATCTAAATAATTTACTTTAAAAGTGGATGTTTAGAAGCAGGTGGCTTAGATTCGGACCACACTGGATACAAGGATCTGTTCTTAGCTTCCAGTAGGAAGAAGGAAATTGTGCAATAAATCAATTTTTATGGATGCTATTGACTTGCAACATTTGCTGCTTTTAAAAATTAATAGCTGAAATAATGAACATTCAAAAACCTCTCTGAACAGTCAGCTTGATTAATTTCCTTGAAATGAAGTGCAGTTGACAGATGCAATATTAGGCACTGAATATTTCTAGAGTCTGGGAGGAGGCAAATTCAGATAGAGCCCACAGTACTTGAGGCTGTCTTTTCTGCTTTTTTCTTTTTAATTTGAGCAAAAGAGCCAGAGAGCCTTTTACATAGACACAGTCCTTCCAATAAAATGAAAGTTTAATTTTTTGTGTAAATATTATTGTGAATGCATAATAGTACCTCCACAGTCCAAGTGTCATCATTTTATATTAATATTGCATTACAGTAAAACTGGTAATAAAGTTCTGCGCTGAAGAAAATGTGCACAGGATTTTTAGCATGGTATTCAGACAGGAGATGAGTTTATTAAAGTTACTGAATTATGCAGTGGGAAAAAATGGAGTTAGTCAAATCCTACCCATGGAATCTGCAACAAAATTGAGACAATGGAAAGAGGTTAGGAGCAGAACTCCTTAATTTTTACACCAATGTGAAACTCATGAAAAATTTAAACTTTCCAAAAATGCATATTTATCAAAATTAGATTCAAGTCCATGAAAACAAACAATAACCATGTGACAGGAAGATATTTATCTGCACAGAGACCAGCACCATGGCTGTGAAACAAAAAATAAATAAATTAGAGATAAAGAACTCATAGACTTATATAAGTCTATTATATAAGATAACTTTTTGGGTAGTTTGGAGAAGGAAGAAAAAGTATGCATTTCAAATTCTGGTTTAATCAAAGCAAAACATTCATTCATCTACAATTATATATGCTCAAACAACTTACACGTTACTTACTACACTCCCGAGATAGCAAAGATTTTTATTCCAAGGTGAAAAGGGTTTTTTTTTTTAAATCTCTAACCAATGACTAGCTTTAAGCTAGAATTGTGTCTACTCTTTGTGTATAGTTTCTTTTAATTTCTGCTGTTTCTATACATTTCCAAAATAACCCATCTGCTTAAAAAGCAAACCATTTGAACTCATCATTTAATGTCATGTTATTGGCATCAGCTAGTTGATTAAAATTTGCACTTTTCATGGAAACAAAATAGTTACAAGTACAAAGCACTTTTGACTCAGTCTACTCTATCTCCCACTTAATATAGTAATCTTCTCTATAAGATTCCTTGCAGTTAGTCACCCAGGTTTTTTTAATGCCTAAGTGACAGGGAATTCACTATCTTACAGTATAGTTCATTCTGTTTTTAACTAGTTATATTTACTACAAATATCTTCCTTATACTAAACTGAATTCTGTTCATCTGTAACTTCAGCTCTGTAGCAACACTTCATCTTCTATATGACATCCAATAAAATAAGTTTAAAAAAAAGTATAGTCTCCTCAAAGTACTGTCTTTTTCAAGGTGTTCTTTTAGCTACTCCAGCTATTACACTGTATCCAGAACTAATCTCTCCAGCACCCTGTTACAGATAAGATCTAGTTGGTCCTCTTAAATTATGGTGCCTAGAGTTGAGCAAAATTATTAACATGTGGTTAGATCAATGGAGAACAAAGTAGGACACTTTCCTCTCTTGTTCCAGACAATATGCTTCTACTTAGACTAGCAAATATAATGAACAGTGCATATAGTGCCAGGCCTGGAGTCAGGAAGACTAGTTTTCTTGATTTTAAATCTGGTCTCAGATACATACTGGTTGTACAACCTTGCACAAATCACTTAACCTTGTTTCCCTCAGTTTGCTCATGTGTACAATAAGCCTGAGAATGAAATGACAAACCACTCTAGTACCTTTGCCAAGAAAACATCAAATGGGGTCACAAAGAGTCAGACACAACTCGACAACAACAATAACAAAAACCAACTTTTTGCAAGTCTTTTTACTTTTCTGTCTTAATTTTCCCATCTGTGAAATGGAGATAATGACATATATTACCCAACTTAAATAGCTGTTGAGTGAAATGAAATATCGTATAGAAAGTGGTTTGAAAGCAAAAAGCATTTTACTACATTATTATTTTTATAATAATTATACACAATATATCAAATTTAAATCATAAATACAATTGTTTATAATATATGCTAAATTATTCAAATATATCTTTGATCTCATTGATATAGATATTTCCTCCAATGATTCAAATTATGTCATCCACACATGACCTTCCTGTGCAACTATTGTAAATAACCTCCCGAAAGTTTTCACATCATGTTATTCTATAGTTAATGACAATAACTGTAACAATAATTACAGTAACCACTTAATCCAAGACTGCTTATCTTTTTGATACCACACCTGTGTTCCATTATTATATCTTATTTTGTAGTTTAATCTGAGCATTTTTCTCCCTCTCAAATTCAGTTAAAAGTGTTTTTTGATCAAGATGATCGATTTACCTGCTAAAGATGTTCTCCTTATTCATTGTGATTCCCCCTTGCCAGGAGATCATCATTTTTGTTTCTCAACTCATGATCTTTTTCTTTCTTCCAAAGTCAAACCTTTAAATGGAAAAAGAAATGTAGATAATGCATGCCCCCCCAAAAAAAACCCACAAACCCTTTAGTTTCCTGTCTAAAACTTCAAATTTACTAAAAAGGCAGTTTGATTTTTTTGGATAAAATTATTCTCTTACAGATGTAAATATAGATTGTGGGAATGACAAATCTTGGTAGGATCTTTGTTACATCTTGGATACATACTCCAGCAATGTGACCCATCTAATTATTAACTTATCAGTTATCTATACCTTATGTCTTCCTTACCATCATCAGATTATAATGTGGGGCTTAACCATTTGCATAAAACTCACTTAATTGGTAGATATTGATTAATCAATGTGCTTGTATGAGGGGGAGAGTTGGTAAAAAAAAAAATTTGGATGAGAGAGATCCTGGTCTTCTGGCTTCCAGCTTTGTGAGAAAATGTGGTTCCAAATCTTCAGAGAGAAGTCCCTGAAGGTAGGGAACGTCTCTGTAAAGGAATTAGCATATAGAGGAGGCAGCCTATCCTGGTGGAATAGAGAAATAAGAAAATTTCCTCTTGATTAAGCTCAGATGTCCACTCCTAGTGATAAACCTTCTGTGTATAACAGTTTATTCTCCTATTATAACTTCTTAATGGCTATTTTCTATCTGCTTAGATAAATGGATTTATTTGATATTCTCCGAATATGGTCTTTGTATAACTGACACTTAGTAAGGAGGCAAACCTTGAATATATAGCTTGGGGCACTATTTCCCTGTTAAGATATATCAATCAGGAGTACAGTTTGAATCTAAAATTTATTTCCCTAGCTAAAAATATTTATAGTCAGATAAATTTAATTCTTGCCCAAGACCCTTTATCTAAGGAGAGCAGAATAGCAAGACTGTTAATCCCAATCTCCTGTTTCCCTCTTAGCAAGAATTCATTTCTCCTTTGGAAGAGGATTAGTAGAGGAAACTCTAGAAATATCTATTCATCACTCTCTATGAGCCATGTCCTAAACAGACACGTGTACACAGACATCTCCTATAAAAAAATCAGTCATTTTGATGAACATTTTACTTTTGTAGCCAGTGTGGCTGTGGCTCCTTTATATTGTTCTGTAGTATGGGGGAATGGCACTGTTTCTTAATAAGGGTCACTTCATCTTCTATAAGAAAAGCCTCCAAGTTCTATATCACAGCTGGTACTGTATGTCTTGGACTCCTCCTCTAGGGAACATTATTTTGCTTTCTAACCTTTTGGCTGAATTTGACTCCTCTACTTTCTTGGAATCTTTTCTTTTTTACATCCTTCTTGAATTATTTCTTTTGTACTCTATAAAAAATTTTTATCCTGTGTAATAAACTAGAGAATGAAGAGAGATTTTGCAAGACTTTTCCTCCTTTTATTTGATCAAGAAGACCAGTTTGCGTATATATAATGCACAAAACTAGTAAGTACGTCAGGTAAGGAGACAAATATTGTACATACACTACAGATGACTTTAACATTTCCCTTAGCACCCACACCTCTTGGGCTTTAAAATGACCTAGAACCCTTTATGGCTTTCTGTAGGAGCACATCTTGGAAATTGCTTAAGAAAATTGCCTATTTACCTTCCTTATTACTCTCACTTACCAAATGTATCCAGAGAATGTTCATTTGAAATCTGCTGGTGAGCCCTACATCCCCTTTCTTTTACCTTCTGTATTATTTTAAATAAAAGAAAATATACAAAGAACCTTGACCCAACAAGTCATGAAAATTATTCACTTCTCACCATTTCAGTTGTCCCTATTCACCAATGGGAATTGGGTCTTGCCAAGAACATTTTAATTAGTTTGTATACACAAGTGTATACACAACCTTAAGCAACAGAGCTTTCTTATGGGTTTTCTGTTATTAGAGACATTTGGGTTTTCTGCAAAGAAAAATAATTTTAATTTATTAATAGTAATTATTTGAAATTACTTTAAACATAATATATTATCAAAATACGTATCAATACATACAATAATTATAATATTTTCAAACTATAATTTTGATTAGACACCCATTTTTAGTCACAATTTAATTCTAAAAATATGAAGCAAACAATGTATCAAATAAAACAATCCTTGAACGACTGGATCAAGTCTACCCACATTTTGCAGTGGAAAAGGTTTTGGTGTCAGAAAAACTGGATTCTAATTCTAATTCTTCAATTTACTATTTATGTGACCTTGGGCAAATGATTTCATCTTTCCTGGTTTTGTATCTCTTATCTGTAAAATTAGAAAATTAGATTAGATGACCTCTAAGCATTTTCCCAATTTCAAATCTGTGGTCCTATAAACTAGCCATGTTTCTTGGTGTTTTTTGTCTGTTTGGTTTTGGCACTTGCATTGCTTCATGATCTGGAAACTTCTAACTATGTCTACAGAGGATTAGACATTTAGACATCCTTCTGAAAAGAACTTTAGCCTGGTTGAATACTCTTAGCTTTACCTACCTAATATTTGTGGCCTTAGGAAAATCATTCAACCTCTCAGGGTCTAATTTTCTTTTTATATAATATGAGAATATTAATACCCATCTATCTCATAAGATAACAGATGAGAAAGCACTCTGAAAATGATAAAGCTCCAGGTATGGTGATAAAGCCTATAATCTCAACTACCAGGGAGGCTGGAATTTAGGTGTTCTGGGTTATGCCATAGGTTTCAATGTAGACAGTTTTGCATTAATATAGCAAACCCACTGAAGCAAGGGGGCCTACCAGGAAGAAATTAGGAGGGGCAAACTGACCCAGGTCAGAAACAAAGCAGGTCAAAGATCCTGTGTTAGTAAGAATGGGGCTTGGTCTGTGAGTAGCCTCTGTACTTCCAACCTGGGAGAGAGGGAGATACCCAGACATAAAAAGTGATTAAGTATCAATTATAATAACCATTTTAATTTATGGAGAGATTGTGATTATAAAATTAGATAAATTAAAAGTGGAAGCACAAGTTTTGCACTTTATACTTTTAACAAACCTATTTCTTTTCTCATTGTCTTGTCATGTTACATAGAGCTTTATATTGCTGTAGGCCTTAACCACTTTACATTATTTAAAGATAATTTTATTAGTTCATCCTGAGACCATCTGCTGGAGAAAGGTCAGGAGTATTATTCTGATTTTTATGATAAGGAAACAGAAATTAGTGTAGTCCTGAAGGTCATGCAGTGAGCTGGGAGCAAGATTGAAAGCAGAACTATCAGATTATTCCCTGACCCATTAGGCTAGGCTACTTACTATCTTACATATCATAGCTCATTTCTAGGCAAAGACCTTCAGTCTTCACCTGCCCGTCTAGAACCTTCTGCTAGAAGTTCATCTGGAAGTCATGAGGAATTTCTTTTTAAAGTGTACCCAGTTTGGGGGAATATTTTTACCATGCCAGTTATATATTCAATTTATGATTTTTGAAGCTAAAATAAGTGTTCCTTGAGTGACTATAAAACTACTTCCCATAGACAATTTTCATACTGCAGTTGTTTCATTGATACTTTTTCTCATTCAAATATCAGGGCAGTATGTAATCCTACCCACATTTTTTGTTTCCTTTGTGTATTTGTTTGTTTCTTTTTCAAGGAGACAGTTGTCTCTGTCTTCTTTGTTAAATAGTACATATCCTGCTAATGGATTTTTCTACCACATATACTACTGTTCAATTAATCACTTTGAATTGAATTGATTTATGTTCACTCTTACCACTATTTATGACTGTCCGGAGGCTATTTTTCACTGAGTAGCAATGATGTGGTGGAAAGAGCCTTGGATTTGGAACTGGAATATGCTAGGAAATGTTTAACAACTGCTCCCCCCCCCCCGCAATGTACACAGAACACACTTTTAAATTTAATCTGCATTAATTAACACTTTTCCCGCTTACTTTCTTAAGTCTAGAGAATTAATAAAACAATAAACCAAACCCTGGTTTGTAGTTCATTTCCCAATTTTAGAGGTGTAAATGTTCACAGTGAAAATATAACAATCACTTAATCAGTTCTTCCAAGCAGGTTAAAGCTGGCTCCAGCAAATTCCTGAATTGGAATCAAAAGACTTAAGGTCAAATGTCTGCTCCACTAATTCATAACTGCACAATCTTGGACCAATTTTTCTCTCTGCAGACTTCAATTTATTTGTGTGTAGCAGGAGGGACTTAAGAGTATATCACTGTTAAGATGTCTTTGAATTTTAATGAACAAAGAGCCTGCATGGGTTTTCAGGTTAGTTTTAACTAACCTTTCAGCCTTATAGTTTATGTATCACTCCAAGTAACCAAATGCCGCTCTTTCCATTGTACTTACTTTCTTTCAACAAATTTAGTCCTAAATGATATATGTATGATGAGTATGCATCAAAGTTCTAGATTAGCCCAAATTTCCCTGTGATTAAAACTCAAGGAATTCTCTGAAGACAACCAGCTTCTTCAGACTTTATTTTTTTCGTTATCTTACTATTTTTTTTTATTTTTCAATATATTTTTTTTCAGTTTTTGACATTCATTTCCACAAGATTTTAAGTTACAAATTTTTCTCCCCATGTTTCTACTACCCCCACCCCAAAATAGCTAGCCTACTGAATACCCCTTTCCCCAATCTGTTCTCTCTTATATCCTTCTTCAGACTTTAAATCCTGATTTTGAAATTATTACTGCTGTCTCAGGCAATGGGCATAAGGATATTATGGGGGTATGAGGGAAATACAAAGTTTGTACTTTATAAATCTGGCAATTTTTATTTTAAAAATATCTAGAAAATCTTGACACTGATGATAAATTCAAACATTTTCTTTGAGGTGTCAGAGAAGTAAAAGGCAACCCTCTGTGAGAATAAAGAATGCATTTATTATTTCAGAAATTACTCAAAATGGTCAGTTGGGCAATTGAAACTGAATTAATTTAACTGGTATACTGGAAGCAACAGTATGGTGTTGCCAATGAGGTGGTGAGTTTCATGGGTAATTATTATTTAACAGGATAAGCCTCAAGAGAATTTACACTGATACTTCTTATAATGTTGTAAAATGCTTGCTTTCATGTAGATGAAACTTATAGTAATGCAATAAGAGCAGCCTACAGATATGCTCATTATTTATAGAACTTTAATTCTTCATTGTGGTTAATTTTCAATTCATAATCAGGACCAGTTGCCTCAATAAGCAAATACATCAGCCATATTTTTTGTCTCATACTACATCATACTAGCAAAAGCTAGTGTGATACAGAGAATAGAGTGTAGGCCTTATAGTCAGCACAAATCTTGGGGTCAGGAAGATGCAAGGAAGAGTCCCATCTCAGACACATAATGTGTATATGACCATGGGTCACTAGGTGGCAAAATGGATGGAGTGCCAGACCTGGAGTTCAAATATGGCCTAAGACACTTACTAGCTCTGTGACCATGGGCAAGTCATTTAACCCTGTTTGACTCAGTTTCCTCATTTGTTAAATGAGCTGAAGAAGGAACTGGCAAACCATTGCAGTATCCTTCCCAAGAAAAGCCCAAATCAGGTCACAATATGTCTGATGTGTCTGAAACAACTGAATAATAACAAAAGCATGACTATGGGAACATCACTTAATGTTTGAATCCCCTTCCTATTCCCACCCCCACCTTCTAGTCCCAGCATCTTCCTTAGGAATTTGAGTTAAAGAGCAATTGTGATCTCCATTAGTTGAAGTGATTTCCTCATTGAGAGTTCCCTATACAAATGAAAGTATGAGCCTGGAGAAAACTAAACTAATTAATAACTAAATTTAAGTCACTTAAAAAGTGATTTTGTCAGGAAAATATTTTGAAAACCTATTTGGAAGTTATGATGGTATCTGTAGCTTATAATATATTTGAAAAAAGCTTGTCTTGCCATTTAGATCATGAAACAACTTGAAAAATTACAATGCACTTAGCATAGCACTTAGAAAAGTAGGTACTGTATAAATGCTGGCTGTTATTATTACTATATTATTAAGATTTTCTATCTGAATTCAGAAGTTCATATATTTTACACTCCAATATGCCAAGAGATATGTGATCTCATCAATATAAATACATTCTCCAGTGATGTAGATCATTACATGTCCTTCCTTCTCAAGGTATTCACTCAATATACTAAGGGTCTTCCTCAGATTCTTTTGCCTTTATATGGGTAGCAGGGGAATAATCAGGCTATGCACAGTTTTGTCTTTACTCTCACTGTGTGACTAGCTCATCTTCTTATTCATTATACCTCTTTTCTGATGGCATCTTTTACAACTATTCTGCTTAATTCTTTCTTGGTATAATGTTGAAATATGTACGTTTCCAACAAATACCTTTTGATTGCCATTTTGTTGATCTTTAAATTTTACTTTTGGGGGATAGTATTAGTCTGTGAATAGAAGTCATTCAATATATCCATGTAAAGAAAATGAACCATTGATTGAGAACCTTGAGATCATTCAAAGAATTGGGCAATTATTTTCTTCTAAAAAGAGAGAGATACTATTAAAAATAATCTGGAACCATAGACATTAAGTCATTATATTTTTAAAATTTGATTTCTTTCTTTACAGCATTTACCTGATTCTTTTTAAAAGAGATACAGTTTCCTTTGCAGAGAAGACTAGAGAAACATATTAGAAAGATCAAATTCTATGACCAGGCTGGGTTTATACAAAGAATGGAGACTTTCTTCAATATTAGGAAAACAATAAACATAATTGACCATGTTAACAAAAATTATAAAATCAAAAATGAAGAAAAAAGCTTTTGACATAAATCAACACCCATTCCTATTTGAAAAAACAACACTAGAGGAGTGGAGCCAAGATGGCAGAGTAGAAGCACAAACTTGGCATGAGCTCCCACTCCAATCATTTGCAATACATGTAAAAAATGACTCTAAACAAACTTTAGAGTTACAGAACCCACAAAGTGACAGGGACAGACAAATCTCCCACTGAAGGAAGCCTGGCTGACTAAGAGGAAGGGTCGACTCACTGAGCTGGGAGCTGAGCCCAGTCCTGCTTGAGCCACACAGTTCTGGCCCCAGGGCAGCTACCAACCAACAGCGGCAAGAACAGACTTCAGGAGAGTGAATAACCAGCAGCTGTGGCACTTTCCAGACTTCTCAACGCACAAACACCAAAGACAAAGTAAAAGGTCAGTGTGGAACTCTGTTGGAACAGGGGAGGACAGAAGACCACAGTAAGACCCGTGCCCTTGGGGAGAAAAGCAGCAGAGGCATGGTAGCTATGCAGCCACCACCATGTGGCTGCCTCAGGAACTACTGGTCTGCAGACTTTAGGGGGCACAAGAGACAATTCAGAGGGTGATTGCTCTTTCTTTAACCTCCTTAGATCTGGATCACAGTGTTGGTTGATGGTCCTGGAGTGTGTGGCCACTGAGCCAGAGCTTGTGGGGGCTATAGAGAAGGCACCCTCCTGATAGCTCCACCAGCTGTGAAAACCCCAGCAATTTGGGACAAATCTCTCCCCATTCTGGAAGTAGAGTTCTACTGTGGCAAAGAGCTCAAATGTCAAGTAATTGGCTGGCAATATGAGCAAGCTGAGGAAGCACAAACAGATCATAGAATCCTTTTGGGGGGGGGGGAGGATCAAGGAATGGAGTGGGAGGAAGACAACAAGTCAGAAATCCTGCATCAAAATCTTTTTCAAAATTCCAGAGTTCCCAGGTGAAGGAGAAAATACTGCAAGCAGTCAGGAAGAAACAATTTGAGTACTGTAGAAACACAATCAGGATAACACAAGACCTAGCAGCTTCTACACTAAGGGATCAAAGGACTTGGAATATGATATTCCAGAGATCAAAGGAGCTAGGACCAAAACCAAGAATCACCTACCTAGCAAAACTGAGTGTAATACTACAGGGGAAAATAAGATCATTCAATTAAATAGAGGATTTTCAAGCATTCTTGTTGAAAAAAACAAGAGTTGAACAGAAAATTTGACTTTCAAATACAAGAAGTAAGAGAAGCATGAGAAGGTAAACAGGAAAAATAAACCATAAGTAACTTATTAAAGTTGAACTATTTACATTCCTACATGGAAAAACAATAATTGTAACTCATAAGACTTTTCTCAGTATGAGGATAGTTGAAGGGAACATATATGTGTATGTATAGGAGGATGTATGTGTATATAAATATATATGTGAGTGTGGGCATATGTATGTCCATGTATACATAGACAGAGGGCACAGGATGAGTTGAATATGAAACGATGATATCTAAAAATAAAATTAAGAGGTGAGAGAGGAATTTATTGGAAGAAGGAGAGAGGGAGAAATAGATTAGGGTAAATTATCTCACATAAAAAAGAAAGAGAAAACTGTTACAATGGAGGGAAGAGAAGGAAGTTGAAAGGGAATGGGGCAACCTTATTTTCCTTGAATTTGGCTTAAAGAAGGAATAACATATACACTCAATTGTGTATCTTACTCTACAGGAAAACATGGGGGTAGGGGATAAGAGGGGGGATGATAGAAGGGAGCTCAGATTGGGGGAGACGGTAGTTAGAAGCAAACATTTATGAAAAGGGATAGGGTCAAAGGAGAAAACAGAATAAGTGGGGGTGGGATAGGATGGAAGGAAATATAGTTAGTCTTTCACAATATAACTACTATGGAAATGATTTGGGTAATTACACATGTACAACCTATATTGAATTGCTTGTCTTCCCAGTGGGGGTGGGTAAGGAGGGAAGAAGGGAAAAAATCTAGAAATCAAAGTTTTAAAAACAAATGTTTAAAAAAAATTGTTTTTTTTACATGCAACTGGGAAATAAGATATACAGACACTGGGGTATAGAAATCTCTCTTGCCCTACTAGAAAGTTAGGTGGGTGAAGTTGGAGGATATAAGAGAGAACAGATTGGGGGAAGGGGTATTGAGTAGGCTTACTATTTTGGGGTGGGGGTAGGGGAAATACAGGGAGAAAAACTGTAACTCAAAATCTTGTGGAAATTAATGATGAAAACTAAAAATAAATAAATGAATGTTAAAAATACACTAGAAAGCACAGGAGTAAATAAAGTTTGCTTAATGTGATCAATATGTCTAAACACAAGAAAGAAGACTATTTGTAATAGGGATCGGCTGGAAGCCTTTCCAATAAGATCAAGGATAAAGGGATGTCCAATATTGCCATTAACATTCAATATAGTGCTAAAATAATATCTATAGAAACAAGGCCAGAAAAAGAAATTAAAAGAATAGACATAGCCAAAAAGAAGCAAAATTATCAATTGTTTGCAGATGATATGATAGTTTCCTTAAAGGACCTTAGAGAGTCAACTAAAAAAAAAAGCTAGTTGAAACAAATAGCGTCAGCACAGTTGCAGGATATAAAATAAACCCACAGTAATTAACTTTGCAAAGATGGCAAAAAAGGAAAATGACAAGTAATGGTGGGGCTGTGAAAAAACAGGTATACTGTTAGTGAAACTGTGATCAGGTCCAGTCATTCTGGGAAACAATTTGGAACTATGTCCAAAAAGCTATGAAACTGTGCACATCCTTTGACTCAGTTATAATTGCTATTAGGTCTGTAGTCAAAATGATTTAGAGAGGGAGGAATAGGATTCATATATATTAAAATGTTATAGTAACTCATCAAGTGAGAGCAAATAATAAGAAATTGAAAGAGTACTTATCAATTGGGGAATGGATGAACAAGTTATGGCATATAAAAATTATGGGATGCTTTTGTGCTCTAATAAATGGCAAAGGGGAAAGTTTCAGAAAAATATGGGAAATTTTGTATAAGTTATACAAAGATGTATGCAATAGAAATAATATTTTAATGGTAACTTTGAAAGAATTATAAACCCTCATCAAAAAAATGTTAATAAGAGTTGCAAAGAAGTTTATGCTGAAATATGATGTCTACCTCTGGATAGAAAAGTAATGGACTCAGAGTACAGATTGAGGTTTATTTTGTTTTGTTTGATTTTGTAGATTTTGCCAATATGAATATATAAATAATATAAATTTATTACATATTATGCTAATATTACATATTATATATATATACATATATATATATATGGTTGTGATTTTCTTGGTTCCTTAGTGAACAGCAAGGGAGGAGAGGTATAAGAGAAAGAATTTGGATCTGAAAATAAAATTGAATTAAGAAAAAACTATAAACTCCTTGACAATACATAGCATAATTAGCAACTAGTTACAGGGTCAAAATAGTCCAAGTAACTGTACTTAAAGATATTTTCAATAAGTCTGTTCCTCCTGTGATTTCACAGATATCAAGAACTCCAGGTGAGTAAACTCCCTCTATCAAAGCAAACTAGTGATTCCTTTGCAACTTAAATTGTTACAGTTGTCTATGGCACTGAGAGGTTAAATAATTTATTAAAGACCATGTAGTAACTTTGCATGAGGCAAAGGATTTGACTTCAGTTCCTCTAGATTCAAAAGCTATTAGTTACAGCCCCTGATATGTTAATATCCTCTCCTGCAATCTTAACATTTCTGCCACTTATCTTCTCCCAATCTCCTTATAATAAACTTGCTTTCAGAAAAGGCTCTAATACATGTCATGGATGTGAATTAAAAGTCATTGTGTTGACTCTTCTGTGGTATTTGCATTTTAAGCATAATGGCTCATTGTGAAGTTACTTTGCTTTGCATAAAAGGATTTCCAGCATCATCTAGTAAGTCTGAGGAACATTTTTAGAAGGTAAGATTTCTTTTCCCAATTACCTCATATCAAACAACTTTTTATGTATTTTATATGTATTCTGTACATTTATTTTATTTGCATATTTTACACATTTATGTGTACATATGTTCTTTGTCCATTTGTGTATTTAGTCCTTTAAAATTTTGCAAAGCATTGTAGAAATACTATCTCATTTGATCTTCATAACAGCCTTAGGAGGTAGATGCTAATAATATCACCATTTTATAGATGAAGAAACTGAGGTAAACAGAAGTAAAATGACTTGTACAGAGTCACACAGTTCATAAATGTCTCAGGCCAGATTTGAACTTAGTTCCTCTGAATACAGTCATAGAAATTCTGTGTTAAATAATATGGACATTTGTGTAATTTTAAACTGCTTTCCAAAATGACCATACTAATTGACAGCTTTACCAAAAATGCATCAGCATGTCTCTCTTTTCCCATTGCTCCGGAATTGACTATCCTTTCTTTGCTATTTTTGTCAATTTGTTGGATGTGAGGTTAAACCTCAAACTGTTTTACTTGTTTATCTTTTTTTTTAGTAATTTGGTGTTTGTATTAATTGTTTTTAACAGTTTGGGAATTTTTTAAAATAACTTTTCTTCCTATTCTTTGAGGATTATTATTATTATTGAGGAATGTTTTTATTTGTATGTATTTCTGCTAGTTGTCAAACTCTCTTAGATATCAATCCTTTATTGAAGAAATTTGATAAAAATGGTTCCCCCATTTAGTTCATTCCTTTCTTATCCTAGATAAATTGCACAAAATTTAGTTGTTTCTTGAATGATTTGTGTAACTCCATTATTCATAATTGATAGCCTCCCATTTTGCCTTAAGAAATTAAACCAAACAAAAAAAAGCACTTCTTCAAGGATCTTACATTTTAATGGGGGGCAGAGGTGGGGAAGAAACACTTACAAAGCTAACCCAAAAATCAGTCTTATTAAGCATGCATTTTGTTCCACACATTGTGCTAAGCTCTCATGATACAAATAATGGCAAAAGGTAGCTCCTGCTGTCAAGGAGCTCAAATGGGGAAGATAACATGCAAATAATTATGTACAAATAAGATCTGTATGCAGGAAAAATAGAAAATAATATCAAAGAGAAAGCACTAGAATTGAGGTATCAGAAATGCTTCCAATAGAAGGTGATATTTAAGCTGAGAATTGAAGGAATTGAGGGAAGACAGGTGTATATAAGGAAGAGAACATTATTTGCAGGATAGTTAGTAAATACATATACACACATATATGTATATACACACATATATACATGTACATACATACATACATACATACATATATATATATATACACACACATATGGGGGCCAAGGTGGGAGACAGACAAAGAGACACCTGGGACAGGGAAGTACAAGTTTAATATAACAGGTAGGATTTTTTTTATGATAGAAGGAATTTCCTTCAAGAGGACATAATGCAAGCAGATAGAAATAATAGACCCAGGGGTGGTCTGGGGTCAATGGAAACCTGCTTAAGAAAGCCAATAGTTAAATTTTCGTGGTTAGTGTTTAACACTTCAGAAATTGGCAAACACAAGTCAGGGCTTGACTTGTAATTTGCTTGATTTTCTAGAATTAAGAAAGTGATGGGAAAATTCTAATACTGCTGATTAAATTTAAAAGTGTGATGTGCATATGTTTTGGGGATTTTTTAGACAGCTGGTTTTTAAAGCTTTATCAGCATACTCCTAGCTGAAGCTAACATAAATGAGTTGGAGGATACAGGAAGTGATATTTAGGGAAGGAGGTTTGGTCTAGACCACCTGTGACTTATAAGCACAGGAATTTGAGTGGAGCCATAATGCAGCAGAAAGGCAAATCCTGCATATGTACATATACAATGGTGTATGGTATAATGGCAATGGGCATTTGAAGATCTTCCCTGCCTCTTGATAGGCTTAAGTGAATTTGAGGACCTTCCCTTATTTGAAAATATACTCTGCCCCCTAATAAGCTGAATGTGGTCACATGGAGCCTGTGGTAGGAGACTTGTTTTTCAGGAACTCCTACGCCTTGTTACTTTGTGATTAGGCAGTATGTCATAAGGGTTGGGATGTTCTCTGACCCTGGAGAAGGCTATACATGCCCTGATGTGAGGTTTTGCTTTTGGGCTCACTCATGGGAAGAGTTGTGTGATTTGGCCAGACAAGATTCTGGGCAGCCATTGAGCCCCCCGGCTTTGAAAACCCAGATGTTGGTGCTTCTCTCTCTAGTAACTAACTGGGTATGGAAGTAATGATCTGTAAAGCCAAGTGCAAGCATCTTTCTAGGGGACTGCTTCTGTAAACAGCTTTAAGGTTCTAATTACATAGTGTAGTAAATTCTCTATTTATTCAACATAAACTAAAGCAAAACATTCACAGAAATCAAAGCATAGCATTCACAATGTATAACTTAACAACTTATCACTAAAGTGATCACATAGTTTTTAACAAAAGATATCATTCAGTAAGTCCTTAACTCCATCATCCTTAAGGAGAAAGTTTCCTTAAGGGACACAAAGTACAGAAGTCAAAGTTCTCAAATCCTAGGTCACACTGCCTTAATCTCTAAGTCAAAAAGTCTTCTTGATTGAAGATTAGTTTCCAATCATCCTTAAGAGGTACAAGGTAAAGAGTAAAAAGTTCTCCCACCCCTAGGCCACAGTAAATGATGATCTTCTCAGTCAGCATTAAATACCCAAGGAGAGGTCTTTTCATCTTGACTGGAGGCTGGCTCCCAGATTCCATGGTTCCTCTTCCACAGGTCCAGCCCCTGCCTGAATCTACCCAACTCTCACCTGGATTCACAGATAAGCAGCTCTCAGCTCCTCATCCAGCTCCTTGTCATCCAGTTCCATATTGAAGCTCGCAGTGTCCAGGCCACCTCAAGTCCTTTGCGATCTCTGTTTCTGGGAAGACAAAGCTAAAAATAGCCAAAACAACATTCATGCACATTGCTGGCACCATCACCAATTCACTATCTGCCTGTGGAACCACTGCAGACCTACCAACAAGGTTTGAGAACTCAACACAAATCATCAGTATGATCCCAGGATTTCTGAAACCCTCCTTCTGTAAACAGACAAGAATAAAATCTTCTTTCAGGGCTTCCAGTATGGTCCTAGGGCTTCTGTACAAAGTATTATAAACAAAAATCAGCAGATGAAGAGACAAAGTGCAACTACCACAAGTGTTCCCTTTTCAATTCTGCTGTCTCCCAGCTTGTGCTCAGTTTTTTTATCTGGTCATTAGCTCCTCCCTGTTCTGCCAACCTCTTATGTCCTTCTTGTTCCTGTCTTTGGCAAGTTCCTCCCACTGTGGGTTTCAAAGTTCTGTTTTTTAACAAAGACTTGATGTAATCATGGGCAAGGCTTAAAAGAAACTTCAGCTGAAACAAGGTGCTAAATAATTAAATAGTTGAAACAAGGCACTAAGTACTTCTTTCCTTGCTATTACCTGGTCAGACAGTTGGAAGCCCTGTCTGTTTGTCTGTTTCTCTGTCTGTATTTTTTGTCTGCTTGTAACTTCTGTTTGTATTTTCTCTGAAGTTCGGGGTGCTGAATTTCCCCCTGAACAAGATAAATGATATATATTTGATTAAAGTAAAATTGTTAACCCCTTTTGAGTTGCTTTCCTTTAGAAAAGCAGATCAAAGAAGCCATCCTGCGTATGCCAGGGTGCTTGCTGCTGCATATGGACAATGGTTTGACCTCACTGCTAAGTATATATAAATTCTTTTCAATTATATATGTTTTCAGGAGAATGCCAGGATGAATTATCCTATGCTAATCATTTTCTTTTAATAAAATAATTCCACTTTTGACTTACAGAATGAGTTATTTTATGTGCACATATACTGTGTATAGATATATACATGTGTACAAATATATACATGTGTACATATGTCCATACATAGTATGTATGCATATATACATATATATATAGTATGTTTATAAGTTAAACCTACTTAATTTTTCATTATTATAGGGAACTCACAATGAGGAAACTCTCACCACCAAAAGAGTAGATGAGAGCTATAGTTACTGTAGTTTACTATAGTAACTCTTAGAAAGGCAGTGAGAGGTCAAATGAGTTGTCCAAGGTCACACAGTCAGTATGTGTTTTAGCTAGGCCTTGAATCCAGGCTCCCCTAATACTCATTTGGTTTTCTATACATTAGAGTAATCTTACATGTTTATATAAGTGTATAGACACATCCATTACATGCATATATATGCACATGTCCCTTCATCCTATTCTTTGTAGACACAGCACAACTATGTACATATATATGTAATACACACATATTTCTGTTACATCACACACACATATTTCCATACTGGCTTAATTGACCCAATGAAGGAGAATGAATGGCTGTACAAAATGAATATCTGCTCTTTGAGACATGGTCAAGAATAAACTAACTTATTCTGTGATCCAGATGCTGAATTTTTTATTATTATTCTTGAAAGAGAAAAATTCTGAGCACAACACAACTCATTCTATCATTCTTGCTGAAAAAATACAATTGAAATGAGTTGATAGACACTTGGCTGCAATGTCAGACTATTGTCTAAAGAAGGGTAAGACCATATGTGTTAATGGTGTATTCAAGTATTTGTCATGAAAGAAAGATTTCACATTTTAAAAATGCAATCATAACAGTAGCAGCCACTTGTGAAAGGTCTAATGCTAACTTATTCCCATCTGGGATAGTCTCAAAAGAAAATGCTTATACTTTTCAAAACATTTTTTTCTTTTTACGAACTGTATTCCATTAATTTCTTGCTGTCTGAGGATGAAACTAATCAAGTATAGAACCTTTACCTCTTCCTCCAATTCAGCTTTTGAATCTGTTTAAATGTATATAAAATCTTACAGTAAAAAAAAATTAATGTTTACATGCTTTTCTTGACATTTTTCTTGATGTTCCCTGACTTCCTGTCACATTTTCCTCAT
>NW_027186113.1:0-27391 GCF_028583685.1 Petaurus breviceps papuanus | reverse complement strand
CTTGGCAGCTCAGGGGGCAGGTCTCAAAAGTCCAGGGCAATTCAAAGTGGCCTTCCACATTCTCCCAGTTTCTCTCTCTGCCTCCACGAGGTGCTGCTTCCAAAAAAAATTCTTCTGCCTCTCTCTTGTCTCTCCAAATCTACGTCACCAGCTCCTCCCAGCTAAGGACTTTCTTTTCACATCAACAAGTCCATCCCACAGGTGGGATTAACAAGCTCTGGGTTTTAACACAATCAGTTTGAAAACCAAGCCAATACAGGGGAATCTTTAATTGCCATTACTATCACAACCCCCAGGGGCCTAGGACAAGCAGAAGGGCTAATTCTGAGGCAAATACCATACTTAACATTACAGTGTTATTTAACAGTAAGTTAAGATTTAAATTCTACAAAATACCTTAAATAACATAACCAAAAATTTGTGGCACACCTAGTGAAACTTGGGGTACCCTGTTCGAGTACCACAGATTCAGTTCCATTCACTGCTCATTTTGCAGATGGGGAATATGAGGCCCAGCTGAGTGTTGCAGCTAGACCCTAAACCCAGACTTTCTGATTCCACCCCCAACAACCTCCATCATCCCCATCATTTTCACAATAGCTCTGGAACCTATTGCTGGAGAAACCAAGGGGTCCTTCTTCTGGCTTTGGTAAATTATTTTCTTTCCACTGAGAAGCCACTGAGATTTATCCTTGATGGATGGCCAGGCTTGGACCCATGAATCCTTCAGAAGGCCTAGACCTGAGTGCTCAATCTCTCATAACTCCGAGTTAAGGACACAGAGTGACACCAGAGACAGCTGGATAAAGGATGAAATAAGAGGCCTGATAAGTGCGATTGATGGCAGAACCCTGCCACACTGTGCTGGGGGAAGAGCATGAGAGGGCCCTGAGTTCTGACATCTTACCCACACATGGTCTTCTGGGAGTGGGGAAGGGGAAAGGTCTGAGGACCTGGAAGTCCAGCAGTGCTGCTTACTAGCTGTGTGTCCTTGGGTAAGTCACTTCAATTATTTTGGCTAAAATGAGTGGGCTAGGATTGATAATATGATAGACAGTATAATAAGTCTCTTCCAACTCCAAATCCTACGAGCCTACATGGATTCATTTTTCACTCAGGCTAATTCTTGCCGGTGGGGCTGTTCCAGTGCCATGATCCCTTGCCCAAATCTGATTCTATATGAAGTGTTGTCTAAGCTCCCCCTGCTGCTAGTGCCCTTCTATTACCTTGTATATATCAGTATATGTATATGTTACCTCCCCTTACAAAATGTAAGTTCCTTGAGGGCAGCTACTGTTTTATTTTTGTCTCTGTATTTCCAACACCTACCCCTTAACATTTGTTGTTTGATTGATTTATCTCTAGGAAGGTCCTGCTGAATCTTCCTGGTATGAATGTTTGGGGAAGACCAACTTTGCAGGAAGCAGCAAGGCCACAGTTGGTGGCGGTGGCAAGCTTAGAACTTAGTGCTAGGGAACAGCCAAGGAGAGAGATGGATGCATGAATGGGAGCATTCTGAACACCCATCTAATCTTCTCTTTTCCTGCTTCCCCTGTTTTTGTTCAGTCTTGTTTTGTTCCCCTGTTGTTCAGTCTTGTCCAAATCTTCATGACCCCATTTGGGATTTTCTTTTTTTTTTTTTTGGAGGGGGGAGGGCAGGGCAATTGGGGTTAAGTGACTTGCCCAAGGTCACACGGTGAGTTTTTGTGTTAAATGTCTGAGGCTGGATTTGAACTCAAGTCCTCCTGACTCCAGGGCTGGTACTCTATTCATTGAGCCACTTAGTTGCCCCTCACTTGGGGTTTTCTTGGCAAAGATACTGGAGTGTTTTGCCATTTCCTTCTCCAACTCATTTTACAGATGAGGAAGTCAAGACAAACAGGGTTATGTAACTTACCCAGGGCTGCACAGCTAGTAAGTATCTGAGGACAGATTTGAACTCAGGAAGAGGAGGCTTCCTGAACTCCAGACTTGGTACCACCTTGCTGCCCAGACTTCCTGTGCTTTTTGCTTTAGTCAATCAGTCTCCTTACTATACTCATGCTATAGGTGTCCTTCATCCAGGCCTTTACTCATGTTGCTTTCCCTCCCCTGAAATGTCCTCCCTGCCTTGATGCACTAGTCCAAAACCTACATTTTCCCCTCAGGGTCACATTCAAGAACCACCTCCTCCATGAAGCCTACCTAGCTTGATCTCAAGCCACAGTCACACTCCTCTCCTTTATACTAAGTTTCTATAGCAATTAGGTGGCCTCCCACGGTGGTCTTAGGTACTCTGGTTATGTCCCACTATAGCATCATAGAAGGGGCATCAAGGCAACAAGAGGAGTTGTCTGTCTATATCCTCTGTTAGCAGCAATCACAGAATGTCTAGTTGAGCCCTGCTATTGATCTCTACAGAGGAGAAACTCATCAGCTCCCAGGTCAGCCTATTTCACTTTTGAACAGCTCTGGTAACAAGGAAGTTTTTCTCTTATATTGAAGCTAAGTCTATGCCTTTGAAACTTTCATCCATTACTCCTAATTTTGCCCTCTTGGGCCAAGCAGAACATGTCTAATCCCTACTCCTCCTGAGAGTCCTTTGTTGTGTGCCCCATAAACCTTTTGTTCTCCAGAATAAATAGTTCCAATTTCTTCACCTGATCCTTGAAGACTTGCATTCAATTTTAGGCTTGGATACTGATTAGCTGTGTGACCTTGGGCAAATCAACCTCTTTGCCTCAGTTTCCCCAACTTTAAAATAGGAATTATAATAGTGCCTACCTTACAGGGTTGTTTTGAGGATAAAAGGAGATAATGTTTGTAAAGCACTTAGCATAGCACCTGGCACATAATAGATGCTAGTTATTATTATTATTGTTGTTGTTGTTATTTGTCCCTAGTCCGTTCTCCATCTTGGTCATCCTCCTCTGTTCATATCCTGGCTTATCAATGCCTTACCTAAAGCTTCCCTGACTTACAGAAGCAAACACAGTACTCTAGGTGTGGTCTGAGCAAGGCAAAAGACAGCAGGATATTTACCTCCCTCATTCTGTAAACCATCTTTCTATTGATGCAGTTCAAGATCACATAAGCATTTTTAGCTAATCTGCTGTCTCACAATTTGACTCATGTTGAGATTCTAGTTCCAAAAAACTCCCTTTTCCACAATGGAGTTTTGATTAGTCACATTTCCCCATTCCATACTTATGCAGTTGACTATTTGAATACAAATGAAGGACTTTACATTTATTGCTATTATATTTCCTCTTATTTGGTTTGGCCCATTATTCCATACTGTTGAGATATTTCTGGAACAGACACATATACATACACAAACACATATATAAACATACATATATACACATACATGCATGCATACATACATACACATATACATTCCTCTTTTAAGGCAGAGTGACAGGGCAGAGACTAACCTCTGGACATAATGACCTTGACTTCCAAGCTGTGCTATTTTCCTCTTTGGAAAAAGGAGTTATGAGTCAAAGACATCAGAGCCAGGCCAGAAGGAAGAAGGGATCCAAGAGCCCAGTATGGATGTGATGAGCTGCTAATAGATAAACCATGAGAGTCAGTATAGTGTGAGCCAGCTCTGGAATCATTGATCCATAATTCCTTTTCCAAAGGTAGGGGAGCTGAGCATGGGAGTCATGATTAGTCCATCCATTGGTCAGGCCCTCTCCCAAGTCTCTTGGCAACCAAGTTTCCTTTTAGTCATGAAGACATATACATACACACATGTATGTACATACACATGTATATATACACATATATATGTGTGTGCATGTCTGCATGTTTAAAATTTTAAAATTTGTATCTTTTGTTTTGACATCATCTTCATTTCCAAATGTAACCCATGAATCATCTCTTGTGACAAAGAATAAAAAAAAGAAAGAGCCAAAAAACAGGTCAATAAAATTAAACCACATATCAACTCAGTCTGATGGTATATGCACTCTTGGAGGTATATGCATATCTGCAAAGAAGGGAAGAAGAAACATTTTGTTATCTCTTCAGGACTGAGGTTGGTCACTAAAATGATATAATATTCAGTTTCGGATTTTTTGTTCTTTCCATTTATACTGTTTTAGTAATTTTGTAAAATATGTTTCTGGTTCTACTTATCTCACTCTGCATCAGTTCATATACATTTTTCCAAGCTTCTCTGAATTCTTCTTTTTTCTTTATATATTTGTATAAATGTGTACAAAATACCCTACCTAGTCTGTAAGGGCTTATAAAAAGGATTATATTACTTTCAACTTCTTTTGTATCCCCACTACCCCCATACCCATCATAGTACCGCACAAACAATAGTGGTTTAAAAAATGTTTGTTGAATAATTGAAAGAAACAAAAGAATGAATGAGCAGATAGAATACATAAACAAATAAATGAATATGTAAAAACTGGATTTGACTTTGGTGTTAAAAAGGTAAGCTCACCAGTCTTATATTCAATATGAAAAAATGAGAAGTGTAATTTGATTCAATCCCAAATCTTTTCACAGTTTGGAATGTGGGGGAAATTACATTTAGCAAAGATGGAAAATTTTAATCTTGTCTATAGAGAACCCTTAAAAATCATAGGCTACTGTTAGCTAAGACCTTGTAGACATAAGAACAAGAGATCTTAGAGCTAAAAGGGACCATCTATTTCAAACCCCTCATTTCACAGAAAAGGAAATAGCCATAAGACTTGCCCAAGGGCACACTGCAAGTCAGAGCTAAAGATGGAAGACACTGGGTCCTAGGTCTTCTGACCACCAACCCAAGACTCTTTCCTCATCAACAACACATGGGAATGAGCTTATTACCTCAGTTCCATCTCATTCTTCCAGATCCATCCTGCATTTCCTATTAGTGTGACCTTTTAACTGTTTTGATTCTATCAAGGACTCTGCCCCTTGGTTGATGAAGGGGATAACCCCTGCCCTCAAATGGTTGAATTTGATGATAATACCCACTTCCTTTTCTATAACTCTTCAGAGTTTACTAAGCTCTTTACTACCGTGTTTCCCCGATAATAAGACACTGTCTTATTAATTTTTTGGACAGAAAAACACCAGAAGGCTTATTTTCAGGGGAGGGCTTATTTTAATGAACATTGACAGCAATTTTAATAAACAGGTAAATGTGAACAAAAAAATGTACCTTTATTCAATAAGCAAATCACTGGGGAAGAACAGGATGATGCACTCACTGCTGCAGCTCTGATTGGATGCAGCTCGGAGCGCGGCGTGCGTTTTGGGCGGGGGGGGGAACGGTGCATACACAGGGTGCCGTAATGTAGCATGTAGCGCAGTAGCAATCTCAATAGGGCTTATTTTCGGGGGAGGGCTTATTTTCGGGATAGGTCTTATTATCAGGGAAACACGGTAAGTGAGGTAGATAGTGTAAATAATATGAATCCCATTTTACAGGTGAGTAAGTAACTTGTTTAGGGTCACACCTTTTTGTAGAAAAATTTTTTTTAAAAATATTTATTTTACTTTTTTTTATTGCACTTTGAATTTTAAGCTGTCCTCCTTTCTCCCTTCCAGTGTTTCCCACACACACACATGTAATATGAAATTATACAATACATACTTCCATATATCAGTTCTTTCTCTAGAGGTAGATAGTATCTTCCTTCCAAAGTTCTTTATAGTTGATTCATATTCCTCAGAGCCTAGGCCCATATTTTTATTAATCTATGAACATAGGATTTAAGATCTGGAAGGGGTTTCAGAGACCATATGTTTCACAGGAGCATAGCTCTAGTCCTAGGAAGGGAGCTTAGAGGTCATCTAATTCCAACTTCATAATTTTATAGATGAGGACATTGATGCACAGAGAGGCTGGGTGATTTGTCCAAAGTGACACAGATGCTAAGAATCAGAAACAGGATTCAAATCCAGATTCTCTGACTCTACAGTCAGTATTCTGTCCAATAAACTACTAATTCAACCCCTTCACTTTACAGATGAGGAAACTAAGGTCCATAAATGTTGAGTAATTTACCCAATGTCATATAGGTGCTAAGTATCAGAGGCAGGATTTGAATCCAGGTTCTCTGACACTAGAGACAATTCTCTTTCCACCTTTCATTTTACAGATGAGGAAACTGAAGAAGGGTGTGTGTCATGTGGTGTGGAGAGATTTGCCCAAGTCAGTGGCAGAGCAGGGATTGAAAACCAGGCCCTCAGACCCCAAGCCAGGAGCATGACCAAAACAGATGGCTTAATCTGCTGCTTCTAGGATCTGTAGCCTCTCTACTCTCACCCTCGTGTACAGTGAAGGAGCATTGCCTTCTACTCAGTTGTTCTACTGGCCTCCTGCCCTGGCTTCTCCATCCCACTGGCAAGTGTTTGCTTTCTCTGGTCCCAGTAGTAGTTAGATTGATTAATTGTTGCATGGCCCCCTCCTCATCCCTCTTTTCTCTCCATCTCTCCTCTTGGCATCCTCAGACCTGGTTTTGTGTCACTAGAAGAATGGAAACCACCAGTTTGCAAACTGCAAATAATACGCAGGAAAAAAAATAGAAACAATCTGCATTTCCATAGTGTTTTGAAATGTTCGACATACTTCCCCCACAGCACTGTAAAGTAGGGGATATAAGAAATATTAGCTTTATTTTACAAAAAAGGAAACTAGCACTCCAAGAAAGAAAGACTTGCCCATGGCCTACAGTTAACAAGTATTGACTACAGAACTGGAACCTTGGAAAAGAGGTACTAGAAACTTGTCCTTTTTGGGCCTCATTTTCTTCATCTGGAAAATAACATATCACAGTTTATATTGTAAACTCCCTTCCAGCTCTGACATTCTTTGTTTTAAGATTCCTTACAGCTCTGTGTTCTAAAGTCTTTGCCACATCTGAAATTCCATGTTCAGTGTTCTAAGACCCTCTCAACTCTGAAATTCAATGTCCTCAGGTACCTGCCTTAGGAAGACAGCTAAGCGGTGCAGTAGTTAGAACACTGGGCTTTGAGTCAGAAGATTTGAGTTCGAATCAAGCCTGAGATATTTGCAAACTTTGTGACCCTGGACCAGTCACTTACCTTTTTCCTCAACTGTAAAATGGGGACAATAACATTTATTTCCCAGTGTGGTTTGAGAATCAAATGAGATAACACTTGTAAAATGCTTAACACAGTATTTGACACAAGAGGAGCTTAATAAATTCTTGTTTCCTCCCCCTTGTCCCCACCTCAACTACTTGAGATCCACTCTGCCATTCCTTCCTTTGGTGACTCCTGAGCTCTGCTAACAGACTTTGCTGCTGCCTAGACCTGTGGATCATGTACAGAGCTCCACACTTTGTTTAGTGTTTAGGGTGGATCCTTAGTTCAGACACTTCCTCTTCTATCTGTGCATGTTACAGCCCCTCCATTCTTTTTCTTCCTGTGTTATTTTCTTTTTGTGTTTTTCCCTAAATTTTCCATAAAGGCTCTAATGATAAAGGTCCCTAACACTGGAGACCTTCCTTTGCATTTCTTTTTTTTTTTTTTTTGTATCTCAGGAGTATCAATGTAGCATCTATTGGATCTCGTTCTTGTTACACTACCAGCCCCTCTTTCTTTCTTTTCTTTTTTTGCTTTTTGGAGGGGGGAAAGCAGGGCACTTGGGGTTAAGTGACTTTCCCAATGTCACATGGCTAGTAAGTGTTAAGTATATGAGGTTAAATTTGAACTCAGGTCCTCCTGACTCCAGGGCTGGTGATCTATTCCCCGCGCCACCTAGCCCCTCTTTTTCTAAGCATGCATGTGATCTTCAACAAACATTTAAGGGCCTACTGTGTGCAGAGCACTGGATTAGGAGAAGTGAAAGGTTGAGAAGCTCCCATTCCTATAAGTACTTGAAACTTTTAAAAAGTCCTTTAGCTTACAACCACACCATGAAGTAATTAGAGAAAGTATTATCATTCCTAGGGCAGCTAGGTAGAACAGTGGATAGAGTGCTGGTCTGGAATTCAGGAAATTTCAGCCTGTGTCACTTAACCCTGTTTTCTTCAGTTCCTGAACTATACAATGAGCCCGAGAAGGAAATGCCAAACCATTCTAGTCTCTTTGCCAAGAAAACCCCAAATGGGGTCACAAAGTGTTGGACATGAATGAACAACAATAATTATCATTCCTGTTTTACAGATAAGGAAACTGAGGCTCAGGAAAGTTAAGTGACTTGCCCAAGGTCACATGGTTAATAAATGACTGAGCTGGGATTTGAACCCAGATCATCCACTGATTCACAATCCATTGTTTTGTTTTAAGTTTTTGTTTGTTTTTTATGATGTGTCACAGCTTGAGTCCCAATTACGATATTGAGTAATGATAACAACTCCCATTTCCATAATACTTTCAGGTTTCCAAAGCTTGTTTTTCACAAAACCTCCAGGAAGTTAAAGAAAATAATCATCTCCATTTTATAGATGAGGAAACTGAGGGTTAGAGAGGTCTAAGTGTCTCACCCACATTCCCACAATTTGTATGTGAATGAGCCTGGGTCTTGGCTCTTTCTACTATACTCTATTGCCTCTTAAATCCACATGACACGTGGTGCCAGGCTCTGGTGATGAAAAATCCCAGAGCTGAGTGAACATTTCCTTCTCATTGACACCCACACCACTAATGATCCAAAGCAGGATATTTTAAAGCAGCCAAATGTTGCTTTTCACCATTTAGTCTATAATTGTGCATTTGCCACGTCCTTAGACAACATGGGAGGTGTCGGTGAAATTATTATAGTTGTTGTTATTTTACATTTATTATACACATTGGTATAGGGCGAGTCATTTCCCTGCTGCTTTCTAATCAATTTCCTTTTCCCTTAAGCCAGTCTTGTGAATGGCTTATAAAAAAATAATCTAAGCTATATGGAACATCCTCATTCACCTGTTGTCAGCTCCTGGCAGGCTCTGGGATTGAAGATATCCAGGGGCCACCAAAAATAGTAGCAGAGAGCTGGGGAGAAACAGGGATGGGCAAGTGGAGTAGCAGGGGCTACAGAGATGGGGCAACCCAGACAGAAGGGGAGGGGGAGGAAGTACCAGGGCCCAGACCCAGTGTCTGCCAGGGTTCCCCAGCCTGTGACCCTGGCATGGATTATCACTGACCATGAGTCCTCAAGCACCTTTGTTCTCTCTGCTGATTATTTCAAATTTGTCCCAGGCAGTTGTTGGCATGTTGTCTCCCCATTAGACTGATCTCCTAGAGAACAGGGACCATCTTTTAACTTTCTTTGTATTTCCAGAACATAGTAGGCACTTAGTAAATATTTGTTTGCTGATGGACTGATTCTAATGACTGATGCCTAAAACCTACAGTACTCTGTGAGCATTTTCCGAATGGGACACACAACACCAGGGAGCACAGGGGAAGCCTTCCATGCCACTGGATTCTGCCAAATGTCTCTGCCATGAAGAGGTCTTGCCTAGCTCTCCCTTGCTCTCTCTCCTTGCAATAGACTAGGCTCTGGGGCAACGATAAAAGGGCCAGTTTGAGAAACACCACCCAGAGGACTGGGCTCTCCCTACTTAACTCTGCTGCCTACAGGCATCCTCAGAATGGGAGAGAGGCTGGTCTCCTCCAGTGTACAGTAATTGCTTCTTTCCTCTCCACCCCCACTCAACTCAATTGCCCTGTGCAGAGAAGAAGATGACAAAAAAGGCAGCTGCAAGTTGAAAATTAAAAAGAGGGAAGCCTTAGGAGTAGCTTTAGCCATGAGGTCATAGAGTATAGATGACACGGCAGCAAAATGTCCCTGAAGCTAACACTCAGATATGTCATTTCTGTACCTTTGAGAGTGGAGCAGCTAAGTAGCACAGTGGAATTGAGCCTGACATCAGGAAGACTCATTTTCCTGAGTTCAAATCTAGCATCATACTTATTAGATGTGTGACTCTGGGCAAGTCTCTTAACTCTGTTTGCCTCAGTTTCCTCATCTGTAAAATGAGCTGGAGAAGGAAATGGCAAATCATTGTAGTATCTTTGAACCCCAAATGGGGTCAGGAAGATCTGGACACAACCAAAATGACTGAACAACAACATACCCTTGATTCTTTTATCAACCTTATGAGAGAGGTGGAAAAAACATTTTTGGCTTGGTTTTGTCTCATTTCCCTGGAGTAGGTAGTCTGTGCTTTCATCTGTGTGGGGAGCTGTGGGTACAGAATGCCTTTTCCCAAGCAGACAGACATCAACAGGTTATGATGTTAGAGAGGTGCCTGGGGGCTTTAAGAGACTAAGTGACAACCAAAGTCACACAGACAAGGCATGTCAAAGAGGGGACTTGAACCAGGCCTTCTTGACTCTGGGTCCATTTTTCTATTTGCTTCATTACCCTGCTTCTCATAGCAAAGGTGTTATTATCCCCAATTTACAGATGAGGAAATTGAGGCCCAAAGGGAATGACTCATCTCATTTGTTGTTCAGTCATTTCACTGGTGTCTAATTCTTCATGACCTCATCTAGTGTTTTCTTGGCAAAGATAGTAGAGTGGTTTGTCATTTCCTTCTCCAGCTCATTTTACAGTTGAGGGAACTGAGGCAAACAGGATTAAATGACTTGCCCAGGGTCACACAGCTAGTAAGTGTCTGAGGCCAGATTTGAACTCAGGAAGATGAGTCTTTTGGACTCTTGGCCCAGAGCACCACCTAGCTGCTCGATTTGACAGCTCTGGTGTGGTTTCCACTACACCAGTCTCCCTCCCCCAATACTCCCCATTTTCCATACTGGTTGTTTATGCCAAATACTTTCATGATATTCCTTCTGGGCCAGCAGGGAATCCTGTCTATTAAACAAGAAGACAGAAATGACAAAAGTGAACCAGAGGAATACTGTTTCTTCATCACCTTTGAGGAGACATCATGTCAGAGCAGCTGAGGGAATTGTGAGGGAAATGAGTATGAGGGCAGAAAAAAGGAACTTTTGACTGGGAAGGGGAATGGTGCCAGCTTCCCATCTGCCAGCACTCCTTGGAAGCCCTCCCATTCACCCAGGCCCCTCATTGGGCTGGAGCAGGGCTCTGGTGTGGACCTCTGCCAGCAAGAGCATAAATCGTGCCCCCTCCCCCCCCAATTGAGCCTTCTTGATCTATGGCAATGATTAGAGATGGCCTCAGGTCCATGTCATGGCTTCAGGGGGAGAAGATAGATTTCCCTTCTTAATAGGAGGTGGCTGGTTTAGTAATGAGCCCTTCCTGCTAATTGGGAGGGATGATTTAGCACTGGGAGGGGCCCAGGGAATCTTCATCTGAGAATCAAGTAGCCCCAGATAGAAGTACAGTATAAATGGAAAATAATAGCTCACATTTATATAGTATTTTAAGATCTGCAAGGTACTTTGTCTGTATTATGTCATTTAAGCTTTTAAACTACCCTGTGAGATAAGTGTTTGTTTTACAGATAAGGAAACTGAGGCTGAAAGCAATTAACCAACTTGCTCACAGTCACAAGGAAAATAAGTGTCTGAGGCAGGATTTCAGCTTGGAGCTTCCTGATTCCAAGTCCAAGACTTGGGTTCAAGTTCCAAGCATTGTGCATGTCATGGCTACATATCTTCGAGTGGGCCCATACTGTGGGTATATTACATGCAGTATCACTCAATTTGGAAAAAGTGGTCTGGGTTCAAATTCCCACCCTACCACTTACCAGCTATGTGACCTTGAGCAGATAATTTTATTGCTTTGAGCCTCAGTTATCTCATTTGTAAAATAGGAATAGTAAGACTTTCACTGCCTACATTATGGGATCATTGTGAGGATGCCGTAAGCCTTAAAGTGCCGTGGAAATGACCAACCACTTTTTTCTCAGGAGTGAAGTGTTTCACTGAGCAGGCACATAGAAACAGTCTTCAAACAAGTGACAAACTGTAACATCTGTGAACCACGGGGGTGAAATGTACAAAAGACATCAATGACCAAGCTGAATTTTCATTTTTCATAGATCTTTACCTAGCCATATACATAATGACATCCTTTTTTAGAAGGTCGGCAAGGGGACTTCTAGAACCAGTCACAAAGAGTCGGATGAGACTGAACAATTGAATAACAGTGATAACAACCACAAACGTGCTGGACAATTGTGCTGGATGCTGGGGATACAAAGACAACAAAGACATAGTCCCTGTCCTCAAGGAGCTTGCATTACATAGAGGAAGACAACAACATGAATACAAATGTACACAAAGCAATATGCACGATATTAAGGGCAGAGGCAGGGCTTTGGGGTGTAGCATTTGGTAACTGGGTAGGACTAGAAAGAACCTCTTGTAGAAGGTGGCACTTTAGCTGAGTTTTGAAGGAAATAACAGATCATAAGGAGTGGAAGTGAGGAGGGAGGGCATTCCAACTGTGGGTGACAGCCAATGTAAAGGTAGAAAGACAGGAAATGGAGTAGTATGTGTGAGGAACAGCAAGAAGGTCATTTGGGGTGGGGCGTAGAGTGTGGAAAAGGGAATAATGAACAATAGGGCTAGAAAAGTAGGTTGGAGTCAGTCATCGACCTTGATACTCATACCTCATCACTTCCCTCCACATTCCAAACTTCCCCTTTGTGGCTCCCTTTTCTTTGTTGTATTCTCCCATTAGATTGTAAGTGTCTTGAAGGCAGGGACTATCTTTCCTTTTTGTATTTGTATCTCCATTGCTTAGCATAGAACATGGCACATAATAGTACTTAATAAATGTTTATTGACTATTGATTTTAAAACCCAGACAGAGGAGGATGTGTTTTATTCTAGAGGCAATAGGAAGCCACTGGAGTGTATTGAGTAGCAGAATGACATAGTCAGACTTGTACTTAAGGCAGATGTGCAGAAAATGGACTGGAGTGGGGGGAGATGAGCCAGGAGAACTAATTATATGGCCATTGCAAGAGTTCATGCCAGAAGTGATGGTAACTTGCTTAAGGTAGTAGCTGTGGGAACAGAAAAAAAGGAGGAGACATGAGAGATGTAAAGTATGTCCAGAGGTTAATCAGGTTGGTGAAGGGCCCCAAAACAATTTCATACAAAGATCCTTGGAAAGAAATGGGCATTTTCCGCCTGGAGGAGAGAAGGCATAGGGTGCACATGATAGCTATCAGTAAGTGTTTGAAGGGTTATGAAGGGAATAAAGGAATTAAGCTTATTTTGTTTGATCCAGAGGGCAGAACTAGTACCAATGAAAGAAATTTTCAGAAAGTAGATTTTGGCTCATTATAAGAAAACAATACTTGGGGGTTTTCAAGTAGAAACTGTAAAACTCTTAGGAGGGAATGTGAAGGGGATTCATGTTCCACTCTGAATGGCACTAGAGACCTCTGAGGTCCCTTCCAATTCTGAAATTTTATGAAAAATTGGAAGAATTTTCCAAGCAGAGCCTGGATGGCTATTTATCAAAGGATTACAGACTTAGAGCTAGAAGAATCCTTAGAAGCCATTGAGTCATTTTATACATAAGGAAAGGGAAACAAAAAAAGGTTAAATGACTTGTCCAGGGTCACACAGCCAGTCTGAGGCAGGATTTGAATCCTGGTCTTCCTGACTCTATGTCTGGTGCTCTATCCACTACACCACATTGCCCTTCCAAAAGTACTACATGAAGTATTCCTGTTATCAGCTGGACCAGTTTTTCTCTGAAGTCTTTTCCAGCTCTGGGATGCTTTAATTAAATGATTTTGTCCGTTGGAAGGCTCAAACCACTCTGCAGACCCAAATGCTATTTCCAGGCACAGACATTTGGGACAAAAAGTATCCACCCCCCTTTTAAAGTCAAGAAAATGAAATCACAGGAATGTAAAATGATTTGTCCAAGTAGTGACAGAATGGGCAAAGGGAGCCTGGCTGGCTGCTCCAGTGATCTCTCATTAACCAATCCATGTTGTACAGCTACATCCTGGGCACAGCCATGTACTTTTCTCTGTGCTATTGTCTCCTTGTAGGTTGTGACGTTACACCTGGAGGGGTCCTGCTTCCTGATCTGGGGAGGTTTTTATATTTTATTTTAAAAAATTCCAGTGACTGTAACTGCTACCAAAGGCCCCTGGGAGCCCTTGGCAATATGATTCTGTCTGAAAGAACAAAGAGGAAAATTTGCAGAAGATCAAATGTAAAGATATAGGGAGAGACAGGGAGGGCTGGGACTTAGCGGATGGAAATATGAAAGTTTTGGGGCCCACTCTGTGTGTTTTGTTGAGACCCGAGTGCTATGAATAACAGAGGATCTACACATAAGCCAAGTGTAGTGCTGCATATCCATTCCAGGGAGAGAGAGTCTAGGGACCTCTGGGAAGCAATGGGAATGAAATGTGCACCACAAACTCTTGTTAAACACAAACTGATCTTGCAGAACCACAGAATGTCAGAACCGGAAGGGACCTCAAAACACAAAATGTCGAGTTAGAAAGAACATTGGAATACAGAACATAGAATGTTAGAACTGGGAGGGACCTTAGAACATAGAATGTTAGAGCTGGAAAGGACCAGAGCCCATCAGAGCTAGGAGTTAACTTAACCACAACATAAGATGTTAGAGGGGAAGGTACCTCAAAATATTCGAGTGTCAGGGTCAAAAGGGACCTCAGAACATAGGAGTTCAGGCTTGAAAGGACCTCAGAACACAGAATGTCAAGAGTTAGAAAGGACATTAGAATATAGAGCATACAATTGCCTTAGAAGAGACTTTTTCTTCTTTTTTTCTTTTTCTGCCCCACAATGCTTTCAAGTTCATTGAGTTTTCATGTACAGTTAAAAGGAGGCATTTCAGAACTGGACAGCTCCCCTGTGAAATCTGGGCAAGGGACCTTAACCCATCAGAGCCAGAAGGGAACTTAACTATAGAACACAAGATGTGAGAGTTGGAAGGAACTTTAAACTATAGAATAGGATATCAGAGCTAGTAAGAACCTAAGGCATAAAATTGAACCCAATGTTAGAGCTGGAAAGGGCATTAGAGCATAGAATGTCAAACCAAGATGGGGAATCTTAGAACACAGAATACAGAATGTCAGAACTAGAAGGGAACTAGATTAGAGATCACCTAGTCGCCCACTCAGTTTATATTGAGGTGCACCAAGCACCCAAATGGGCAGTTACTTATTCAAGATCAAGTGCTAGCGAGTATCTGAGCCAGTGTAATGAAAAGAATGACAAATCTGTGGTCTGGAGCTCTGGGTTCAAATATTATCTCTGCTACACCCTGTGTGATCATGGACAAAGTCATTACTTCACTGATTCTCCATTTTCCCCTCTATGGAATGAGGAAGTTGTATTGAATACTCTCTCAGTTTCCTTCCTTTAAACTTTAAACTCAATGATCTATGTCTGACCAATGAGGGGTTTTGAATTTCAGCCTTCTGATATTGGGCCTACTGTTATTTCCACTAGAATCCTGGTTAATATAAAGGCTGGATGCACCTGGACTGAATGTAAACAGTAATTTATTCCAGATCAGCCCAACCTACCACAGCAGGCCATAAAGTGAAAGGGAGGTTGGGAATTAAGGGGTATGCTAAAACAGAGGAGCTAAGCCTAGGGAATTTTCTGTTTGTGATGATATAAAAAATAGGACAGAAATTATCCATGAAGTGGCATGCAGATTAATATCTAATTTACAAGTCAACAACACGGGTACTCTAAAGCCTCAGCATACCACCACAGAGTAGTGGAGAGTATTAGACATGAATTTCAATCTTGGATCTGACCTTGACTAGCTGTGTGCTAGTGGACAAGTCATTCTAAGTTATTCATTTGCAAAATGGGGAATATAAAATGGGGATAATATTGTCCTTATTATTGTTTATAATATTATAGTATCCTTATTGTTCTCACAAATGCGTATTAGGGTCAGCATGATGTAGGGAAGAGTGTTGACTTCAAGTCAAGAGAATCAGGAGAGATTTGGGTTCTTCTGCCTTTGACACTTATTAATCATGTGACCATGGTCAAATCACTGTTCTTCTCTAAGCCTCTTTTTCCTCATCTGTAAAATGGGGGTGTAGTACCTTAACTCATAGACTTGTTAAGTCCAAATGCAATAATGAATATGTGGCAGGACATATTTCCCTGATAAAATTTCTTCCCTCCTTCCTACCAACAATATGGGGAAGCTTTACCTAAAAGAAGTGAAAATTGCCCCCCTCGTAGTGTCTTATTGGTTTCAGCTTCCTAGACATAACTTCCTTCCCCTTCCCTCACCCTTCTAGGCAACATGAAGAAGGACTGGAACAAAGTTGTCTGTAGGGCTTGGTTGGCTTTGGTTTCCCTGAGGTAGGTTCCTGGTTCTCTAGGGGCATAAAGTCTGTCACAAGAAGTCTAGACCTCTCAAATTTGGTGGGTGCTTAAGACAACATAGATGTCCATATGCTGATATGGTCATGCATATTTCCAGATGGAGACAAAGGGGTCCATATCCAGAAAAGGTAAGTACTACTGTGTATAAGTAACAACTTGCAGTGTTTGGGCAGAATAAACCTTCTTAAATATTCAGTGACTTGTGAGTACCTCATTTTATTCCATCATCCAACCTGAACTAAAGGGATTAGAGCTATACCTCCAACATTATGTAAAGCACTTTGCAAACTCCAAATAATCAGATTTTTAAATTATTTTTAGCTGAAATGAAATGAACAATATCAACAAAGACCAAAAATGAAATGGTCAGTGTGAGAGGTGCTCTAGGAAGGCAGGCACTAATGATGTCTGTTGGTAGAACTGTGAATTGTCCTAGACATTTGGGAAGCAATGTGGAATTACAATTTTTAAATGCCAAAATGTCCACATTCTTTGAGATCCCACTGTTAGACTTTTCACCTTAAGTAGGTTGAAGACAGAAAGAAAAATCCCATATACACCAAAATATTCATGGCAGCATTTTTTTGTGGTAGAACAGGAAACAAAGTAGATGTCCATCAGTTGGGAAATGGCCAAACAAATTGTGGTATGTGAACGTAATGGAATATTATTGTGTAGTAAGAAGTGATGGATATGAAGAATTCAGAGAAAAATAGGAATACATGAACTGATGCAGATTGAAATAAACAGAATGGGGGGAGAGGAGAATAACCAATGTTATAATATTGTAATTGGAAAGAACAATAAAAATGGAGCTGAATAATGTGTAATCATAATGACCAAGTTTGCCTCCAAAGGAGAACTGAGAATGTACCCCTCCCTCAAATGAAGACTATGATTGTGTAATATTGAATATGCTGCCAGAGAGTGGATATGTTGATCAGTTTTGCTGCTTGTTGGTCTTTCTTGGACACCATTTTAAAATTAAATGATCCTAGCTCTATTTCACTGAAATCCAGGATGACAGAGCTGAAAGAATCCTTAGAATATAGAATATGCTCGTGTGAAGAATCCAAGAACCAGCAGAAAAAGCATGATGGAGAGCATTTGAATGAACACCAATGGAGACAGAAAAAGAAGATATACTGTTATCAGAATACACTATAGACCACCTGGACAGAAAGAAGAAATGGATAACAAGTTTGAAGTTTGATACAAAGGCATGCTACATGGAAGGTTTCAATAATCAGACAACATGCATTTGTTAAGCACTCATTGTTTGCCAGACATTCTATAAGGCCCTAGTGATGCAAAGACAAAGGTAAAAATGATTTCTATGCCCCAAAAATTATAATGAGGGGGATGGAAGAAAGATACATGTACTCATGTAGGTATGTACAAAATTGATACAAGGTGAGCTTGAGAGCAAGACACTAGCAGATGTAGGCAGAAGGAAAGACTTCAAGTATAAGGTCACACTTGATCTGAGCCTTGAAGGAAACCAGAAATTCTGAGAGATGGAGGTAAGGAGTGAATCTGCTGGAGTTTGCTCTCTGCCAAAACCAGAGCAACTAAAAATGTCTAAAATGATAATTTTATCCTTCAAAAAAGTAGAGAACCAATAAGGAGAACTTCTATTCTAGACTAGGTTTTATAGAAATGATAGAAAACTTAAAAGGAAGTTATAGGCACTTCCTATGTCCTAGGCCCTGTGCTAAACCTTGGGGATACAAATACAAAAGTAGACAGTACCTGTCCTTGAGGAGCTTACAGTCTAATAGGGAGATATAAATACATACCAGAAAGTTGGTGGCTAGGGAAGGGTGTTTTGGTCAAGGAAGACACAGAGATAGCAAATGGAGACAGAGCAATTGACTCATTTAGGAATTTGTTTTAGGGAAGAAAAAGGCAAGCAAATTCTCATGTGTATACTAGACTTTTAGAAATTATATTTTAAAGTCTTTAAGGAAAGGATAGGTAAAGAGAGCATGAAATAGTACATTTATTTTTGTATAGGCCTATTCAATAATGTATTGTGTGGGGCAGCTAGGTGGCACAGTGGATAGAGTGCTAATCTTGGAGTCAGGAGATCTAAGTTCAAATCCAATCTCAGAAACTTCCTAGCTGTGTTACCTTGGGCAAGTCACTTAACCTCTGTCTGGAACTGGAGAAGGAAATGGCAAACCACTCCAGTGTCTTTGCAAAAAAAAAAACAAAACAACCCTGTGGACAGAAGCCCATGGGGTCATGGAGAATTGAACATGACTGAAATGACTGAACAACATACTATAGTGTATAGTATGACCTACGGCTATGGCCTAAAATTCTAAGTAAGTCATCCCACAAGGTTGGGAAGATTCAAGAATGAAATCTTGACAGCACAAAGAGAAATAGTCCTAATCAGAAGGAGAAAAAAGGGGTTAGCTATCTACCATCTTGGATTTTTAAAAGATATGTATAAAAGATAGAAGCAAGAGCTGGTAACATGATTCATTCAAAAGCATGACATATTTTCTCAAGAAAACTGTCAGATTAGGCTAAGGACAACAAAAGAGTTTTTTCTTCCTGAGTTAAGGAAAAGAAGAAGAAGAAATCAGGGATAGAATCTCCTGCTTGGGGGGAGGAAGGAGAATAAAAATATGATAACTGATGATGGAGGGAAGGTAGAACAACTCAAATCTTATTTTGCTCCTGTTTTCTTTTCCAAGGAGAATTCCTTTAGATTGGAAAAGACAGAACAATGGCTAATGGGAAATTTAAATGTAAGCTGTCAGAAGATAGTTAGAACACCCAGTTACTTTTGGTGAGTTCAAGGCACTTGGACCAGATGAACTATAACCCAGGGCACTGAAAGGACTGACAGATGTGATTTCTGAACCACTGTTGGTGATCTTTGAAAGGTGATGGACATCAGAAGAGGTACCATGGAATTGGAGAAGGGCAAAGGTTGTCCCAATTTCTGAGAAAGAGATTTGAGTGGAATCTGCAATCTGTATACTAATGAGTTTGACTTCGATTTCTCATAAAATTCTAAAACATAATATAAAAGAGATGGGGCAGTAGAAGAGTACCAGATTTGGAATTAGAGGCCCTGGGTTTGATTCCTATTTCTACCACTTGCCAGCTATGTGACCTTGAAAAAGTAGCTATCACTGGACTCCTCTCAGCAATGCAAGGTTAGAAGACAACTCCAAAAGACTCATGATGGAAAGGGATATCCACATCCAGAGAAAGAGCTATGGAGTCTGAAGGCAGACTGAAGCAAACTACTTGCTCTCTTTTTTTTGTGTTTTGTTTTGTTTCATTCCTTCTTTCTCATTGTTCACTCCATTGGTTATAATCCTTCTTTACAACCTGACTAATGTTTTATGTGAAGGTATTTGTAGAACCTATATCTGATTGCATGCTGCCATGGGGGGAGGTGGGAAGAGAGGGAGGGAGAGAAAACTTGGATCTCAAGGGAATGTGGAACTGAATGTTGTAAACTAAAAGTAAATAAATAAATTTAATTAAAAAAAGAAAAAGTAACTATCTTTATGTAGTTCAGCTTTCTCAACTATAAAATGAGGTTATACTTAATGACCTCTAAATTCTCTTTCTAAATCTTTGATCCTATGATTCTACTGTGAGGATAATAATAAGAGTTGGCATTCACACCGTGCCTTAAGGTTTGCAATGCATTCTACACATAATCTAACCTGATCTTTACAAAAATTATGTGAGATAGGTTCTATTATTATGCCCATTTTACAGATGAGGAAACATCTGTAAACATTTGAAGAAGAAAGAGGTTAAGAGATTTGCCCAGGGTCACACAGTTAGTAAGTGCCTGAGGCAGGATTTGAACTGGGGGGAGGAGGTGGTTCTCAATCCCAAATCCAGCTCTTAATCCACTATGCCACCTAGCTGGAATCTTATAGTCTGTAAACAAATAAAAAAGGAAGTGGTAATTACCAAGAGCCAGTATGTCTTTATCAAGAACAGGTTATGGTACTAGCCTGATTTCCTCCTTTGATACAATTGTTTACTTTCAGAGTGACCGGACTGGTACATCAGCAACCCATAATTCAAGCCTCCATCATTTTTTCTTGAATGAATGTAAAAGTCTTGTAATTGATTTCCCTGCTCCAGGCTTTCACCTCTCCAGCTTTATTTCTACACCAGTGGTATCAGAAAGAAATTGGTTCCTGTGGGCCAATTTAGAAAACAACAAATTTACATTATATATGTTGTATTGTATTTTTATTTGTTTTGTTAAATATTTTCCAATTACATCTTACTCTAGTTCAGTACACTCAAAAGTGCTATTTTTGACCAATGAGTTTGACACTTCCATTCTATACAATTGTTGAAATGGTCTTCCTAAAGCACAATTCTGACCCCATTACTTCTCTAATCAAAAGCCTTCAGTGGCTCCCTGTTGCTTATAGTATAAAATATAAGCTTCTTAGCTTGGCATCAAAGACTTCCACAAAACTGGCTTGTGTCTGTTTTTCCAATCTTATTTCATGCTGCTTGCCTTCATGCATGCTAAGTCTCAACCAAGCTGATCTGCTCTGTTTTCTGAATTCAGCACTCCATCTTCTGAATTCAGCCCCCATGCATTTGTACAAACTCTTCCCCATGCCTGAAGCACACTCTCACCTTATCTTCAACTCTCAAAATCCTTGTCTTCCTTCATGGTTCAGCACAGAAGCCATCTCTCCCATGAAGTTTTCCCTGATCAGAGGAGGGATTATATTTGTTCAGTGTGGTCCCAGAGGGCAGAATCAGGAACAATGGGTAGAAGTTGAAAAGAGGCAATTTTAGGTTTTATGCCAGAAAAAACTTCCTAACAATTACCATACAGGTGTCCAAAGGTAGAATGGGCTGCTTCCCTGGAGGTCTTCAAGCAGAGTCAGCCACCCCTTATTGTTTATGTTATAGTGGGAATTCTTTTCTTGGACTACATGGCCACTGAACTCCTCCCAACTCTCAAATTGTGTGATTCTGACGCGTTCTCTCCTACCATATTATTCCTTGTATTATACCTATTTGTGTATAGGCTCAGTGACCCCAGTAGAATGTGAGCTCCCTATGGGCAATGTCTTCTTGACTGTATTGTTATAAATCTAATGCCTAGCATATATTAGGTGCTTGATAAATGTTTGTTGTATACAATCAAATCAGGGAATTGCTATAGAGTTGACTTAGATTTTAGTAGATCATTTAACAAAGTCATGCAACTTTCGTGGGCAAGATGGGGGATATGAGACTAGGTGATAGTATGGGTAAGTGGATTTGGAATTGGTTAACTGGCTGGACCCAAAGAGGAGTGATTAATGGTATATCAGCTTGAAAGGAGATCCTTTGAGAAAGAGCCCAAAGATCTGTCCTGAATTTTTTCATATTTTGACCAGTGATAAGATTGGATAAGAGCGTAGATGACATACTTTTTGAATTTTAAGATGACACCAAGCTATGAGGGATAATCAACACATCTGAGAATAAAGCCCAGATTAAAAATTATCTTGATTGCTAGAAGCTGGACCAAATCTATTGAGATGAAATTGAACAGAAATAAACAAAATATCTCAATTTGGGTTCAAGAAATCAACTTCATGAAAAAGACATGGGGAAGACATGGCAAGATTAAGGAGAGTCGACTGTATGATATGGCAGTCAAAGATGCCAATATAAAATTAGTCTGCACTGAAAGTCATAGTGTTCAGGACCAGGGAGGTGGTTGTCCTGCTATACTCTATATTGTTCAGACTATATCTGGAGTATTGTGTTCAAGTCTGGGTACTGTATTTGAGGAAGTACATTGATAGTATACAGAACTTCCAGAGGATGGTAACCATGATTGTGAAGGGCTTTTAAGATCATGCCAGATGAGAACTGGTTGAAGGAACAAGGGATGTTTGAGAAGACTTAGTAACTATATGCAAGTATCTGAAGGACTGTTATGTGGAAGAGAGGTAAAAGTAGGATTGATGGACAGAAGTTTCAAAGAGGCAGATTTAGGTTTGATGAAAACTTTCTTACAATTAGAGCTATCCATGAGTTGTGCCAGAAGGTTCTCACTCTTTTTTTTTTTTTTTAAGCAATCGGGGTTAAGTAACTTGCTCAAGGTTACACGGCCAGTTATTTCTGGGTGTGGTGCTGAGTATCTGAGCCCAGATTTGATCCAGGTCATCCTGACACTGGAGCCGGTGCTCTTACTCGCTGAGCCACCTGGCCACCCCTAAGCAATTGGGGTTAAGTAACTTGCTCAAGGTTACACGGCCAGGTGTTTCTGGGTGGGTGCTAAGTGTCTGAGCCTGGGATTAAATCTCCAGGTCTTCTCAACACTGGAGCCGGTGCTCTTACTCGCTGTGCTACCTGGCTGCCCCTTGGTTCTCACTCTTTAAGCAGAGACTAGATGACAGCTTTGGAAAAAATAATGAAGAGGATATTTTTGGTCAGACTAGATGGCCTCTAAGGTCCCTCTAGTTTTGTGATCTGTGAATATTCAGGGCTAGAAGGGACCATAGAGACCATGCAGACCAACTACAGGATCCTGTATCAGAGATTTAGAGTTGGAAAGGACCTTAAAGGCATCCAGTCCAAGTCTCATTTTGCAATTAGGAAATGGAGGCCAAAAAAAGCTGTGTGCCCAGGGTCACACAGCTTTTTAAATGTCTGATGCTGAACTTGGATTCAGGTTTTTTAACTCTAATTCCAGTACCTCATTTCACAGATTGGGAAAGTGAGGTCCATAGAAGGAAGTAACTTACACAAGGTCACAAAGTAAGTTGCATTACTAGGTCTTGAACCCAGATCTCCTAACCCCAAAGCTACCATTCCTTCTATTCTATGAGAGCTGTCTCTCACTCTTAATTACTTGGACATACAATGTCCAGGACTAAAGAGATGGTGGTCCTCTTATCTTCTTCACTTATCAGCCCATCTCTGGAATCTTGTATTTAGTTCTGGCACCATGTATTAGGAAGAACATTGACAAGATGGAGCCCATCCAAAAGAATGTGACAAGGACAGTGAAAGGACTCAAAATTATGCCATATGAAAGTCTGTTAGCAATAACTGGGGATGTTTATCTTGGAGAAGACTTAGGTGGGAGTTGAATGGAGTGGTATGTGCTCACAGTCTTTAGGTATTTAAAAGAATGCCATGGGAAGTAGGAATTGGATTTCTCCCTGGCCACATGAGAAAAGAACTAGGGTCCAGTGGGTAGAAATTAAAGCAAGCTCAGATATGAGAACAAATTCCTTAACAATTAGAGCTGTACAAAATGAGATGGGCTGCCTAGAAAAGGTAGTGAGCTCCTGTAATGGGAATGAAAATTTTAAAGATCTTCCCTGCCCCTAGGCTGAAGTGCACCTGGAGCCTGGGTTGGGAGGCTTGTTTTTCAGTAGATACTTCTTGATTGGCCAGTGGGTCAATGGGGTTGTTACATTCTCTGAGCCAGGAGAAGGCTATATAAGCCCTGATGTGAGGCTTTGTTTTGGGGGCTCACTTTGAGAAGTGTTCTGTGATTTGATGTGGATTCTGGGAAGCCGTTGTCCAGAGCCGCCCCCCCCTTTGAAAAAACCCAGATGTTGACTGGGTATGGATGTAATGGTTGGACAGTTTGAAATCTGTCTACTGGATCTGTTTCTGTCTTGATAATTCTGTCTGTGTACTTTGAAGTTCGGGATGCTGACCTTTTCCCCTGAACAAGGTAAACGATATATGTCTGACTGATTAAAGTAAGCTTGTTAACCCATTTTGAGTTGCTTTCCTTTAACAAAGCATATCTAAGAACCTGTATGGGCAGCGAACCCTGACGACGTGCTTGGGGTGCTTGCCGCTACAGCTCCTCACCTGTAGAAGTCTTAAATAAGAATAGGAAGAGCCCTAAACTTGAGCCAGAAGTCACAGGATTATAGATTTGGAAGTATCTTAGGAATCCTCTAGTCCAGTAATATCAAATTTAAATAGAAACGATTCCCTACCACTAACTCATACATAAGGATCCCTAACGGCCAAATATTGACTTAAGTTTATAATGTAATATTATCTGCTTTTTATTGTATTTTTCTTTATTTTGTTAAATATTTCCCAGTTACATTTTAATCTGGTTTAAACTGTGCTCAGAAGTGTTGTGAGCCACATATGGCCTGCATGCTTGATACCACTGCTCTGGTCCATCCCCATTATTTTTCAGATGAGGAATTAAGACCCAGAGACATTAACTTACTTCACCAAAGTTGCATATTTTAATAAGAAACAGAGACAGGATTGTAACCTAGATCCTCTGACTCAATATACAATGTACTTTCCCAAGCACCACACTACCTTTCCCTAGTCAGAAGATCTGGGTTCAAGTACAACTCAACCACTTACTAAACATGTGACTTTGGGTAACTTACTTCCCTTTTCTATGATTCAGATGACTTCTAAGGTTTCCTCCAGCTCTAACAGTCTTGGTAACTGATTCTGGGTAATTTCTTTTAGATACTGCAGAGATGATCTGTTCTTTTTTTTAAAGTTTTTTTTGGATGCCTTTTGTTTTTATAATACAGTAATTTTCAGCTATAGCAAGCCCTCCCCCAGCATTAAACCCTCCTTTGTAACAAAGAAAAATAATTAAGCAAGAACAACCAAAATAGTGACTGCCATTGTATGTGACATTCTGCCACCATAGCACCCCACCTCTCTCCCAAGAGAAGGAGGATCCTTTCTTAAGACGGAGGCTGAGAAGATGCTCTTAAAGGTCCCTTCCAAGCCAGAAATTGCAGAATTCTGATTCTGAAGGATCACAAAGGAAACCTTTTTTCTCCAGTCAGGATTTGTGATTTGGGCTTTTTCCCCCCCTGGGGAAAGGCTTTGCACAGAAATATGGAGAAGCTGAGATGGGTGGGGGAGGAATGGAATCCCATTTTTGTCTCCAACTGCCTTTGTTCCAGAATAAACAAACTGCCGCCCGCCTCACCCTCCGCCTAAGAGCTTCTGCTGCAATAGCGCAAGAGCTGAATCGTACACAATCTGTGCTTTAGATGCACAAAAAAACTCTGAAATTGCTTGGAGACCAGAGAGGAGTTTGCACTCTGAGAGGCAGAGCGGGGGAAGGGGGGGAGGAGAATTTAGGGCCTGTAATTGCAGGTAATCTATCTGCCTCTGTCAGTAGCGGCTGTTCAGAAGCAATTTCTAAGAGAACTTGTAGGGTGAGAATAGGATTTAGAGTTGGAAGGGACTGTAGAGATCATCCACTTCAACCCATTCATTTTGCAGAGGGAGAAACTGAGGCCCAGAGAGGGGAAGGGAATTGCCAAAGGTCACATAATCTGCTCATTGTTTTTTTTTCAGTTGCATATGACTTCTTGAACAAATTTTCTTCTTCAGTTTGTCCCCAAGCATGATGAACATAACCTGAGGACATTCTAAGCTGGGTTATGAGTGTGAAAGCATATTTCAGAACATTCTGAGTCTTCTTTGACAGACCATAGACTCATAGACTATCAAAGCTGGAGAGAATCTTAAAATATAAACTGTCAGAGTTAGGAAGGCCCTTAGAACACAGAATGCTGTGCATGAGAACTAGGCAATACAGAGAGAGACAGAGACACAGAGAGGCATAGAGACAGAGAGACAGACAGAAGCACAGAGAGACAAAGAGACAGAGAAACAGAAATAGCAACTGACTTGTTTATGGTCATGCTGGTAATACATAGCAGAGTTCAGGTTGAAACGTTAGGTTTTCTGACTGCAAATTTAGTGTTCTTTCTACTCTTCTACATAAATGTTCACATACAGATGAGAGCTCATTTGTGGGGATTGGACCATGAATCAGAATAAAAGTGGGTATTAGACATCATCGAGTCCAGCCATCTCATTTTACTGATGAAGAAACTGAAGCCCAGAAGGGGGAAGAGAAATGTCATATTTGGAGCAAAAACAAATAGAAGTCTGACTAGGGAGATACAACTATTTGAGTTAGATAACATGATTGTAGAAGGCAGCATGGTATAGTGGATAGAAAGCTAGCCTTGGAACTAGGAAGATAGGGCTCCCTGGTAATTCTCAACAGAATAGGTTTGGGTCTACTTTGGTAGAAGGAGTTCCCAGTATCTACAGTTTGGACCAAAAAAAGCCCAATGGCTATGATAACCTTCATTTACATTGTGCTTTAGGACTCATAAAACACCACATTTATTCTCATTTGTTTTTCCTAACTGTCCTACACTGTCCATAGTACAGGAGTTATAATTCCTCATTTTATAGATGCAGAAACTGAGCCCGCAAAACCAGTGAGTCATGGCATCATAGGACATAGATTCAGAAATGGGAGGGATGGGGTGGCTAGGTGGCCCAGTGAATAGAGCACTGGCCCTGGAGTCAGGAGGACCTGAGCTCAAATTCAGCCTCAGACACAACACAAAAAACTAGCCATGTGTACTGTAATGCCAAGGAAAGGCAACTTCCCAAGGTTCAAAATACCAGCATAGGTGCTCTCCATTTTATTCAGTGACCAACCAAGAACAGAGAAGATCAAAACATGACATCATTCCAAATACAGCATTTACTAAGTGTGATTAAATAATCTCCCAAGGACTACCCCACCCCAGGACCTTCCAATCATTCAATCAATTACAAAGTCCCTGGTCTAAATACTTCTCCACCCCTAGGCTATACCTTCATTTAGTCCACCACAAAGCCCCTCTTCTCAAATGGAGATTAGTTTCCAAACATAAGTAAAGTACCTTCATTTGTCAATCACAGAGCACAAAAAGGTCAAAAGTTCCCCACCCCTGGATCACAATTGAATCTACCCCAGAGTTACATCAAGTCCAAGCACAGAACTTAATACCCAAATGGAGGTCTTTTCTTCATCTTGACACGAGGCAAGTTCTCAGCCATCTTAGTTCCTGGGGAGACGAGGCTTAGCAAGGCCACAAGATACATTGCCAGTCTCTTCATTAATTCATCCTCTGTCTGTAGAACAGTCCTAGAACCCCTGAAAACATTAACAAAACCCTCTCCTAGGATTTCTGTAAACATGCAACAAGAAAATCCTTCTTCAGGGCTTCTGAACCAACAGAAAGGTTCCCAGACCCCTGCAACAACAGCACTGTCCTTCACCAGTGGACAGTATTCACTCTGTCTGCAGGACAGTCTCCAG